>NW_027225192.1:0-23227 GCF_041296235.1 Equus asinus
AGACGTGCCAGAACCCTTTTTTTTTTTTTTTTGAATCACCTGTCAGGCATGCCGGAACCACCTCTCGAGCGTGCCAGAATGACGTGCCAGAGACACCGGATGCACCTGCCGAGCACGCCGGAACCTCCTCTTCGACTCGCCGGAACCACCAGCCAGAGACGCCAAATCCCTGCCAGGTAGGCCAGAATCACATGGCGGACGCTCCGGAATCTCCCGCCGGAAGGTAGGAACCACCTCTCAAACATACTGGAAGCACGTGCCGGACATGCCGGCACCACGTACTGGACAGACCAGAAACACCTGCCGGACCTGCCTGAACCACCTGCTGAGCACACCGGAACAACTTGCTCGACTCGCTGGAGCCACCTGCTGGACACCCCAAAATCACCAGCCAGCTATGCCAGAACCACTTGCCGTACACTCCGGAATCACCTGCTGGTTACACCAGAGCCACTTGGTGGACAATCCAGAATCACCTGCCGGACATGCCAGAACCACCTGTCACACATGCCGGAACCACGTGCCTGACACGCGGAACCACCTCGCGGACAGACCGGAACCACCTACCAGACATGCCTGAACCACCTGCCGAGCATGCCGGAACCACCTGCCGGACACGCCAAAATCACCTGCGGGCTAGGCCAGAACCACTTGTAGGACTCTCCTGGAGCACCTGCGCGGCATGCGGGAACCACCTCTCAGACGTGCCAGAACCACGTGCGGCACATGACGGAACCCATTACCGGACAGACCGGAACCACCTGCTGGACACGCCAGAATCACCTGCAAGAACACCGGAACCACCTGAACAGCTCGCCAGAACACCTGCCGGGCATGCCAAAATCACCTGCCGGCTACACCAGAACCTCTTGCCGGACACTCCGGAATCACCTGCCAGACATGATGCAACCAAATGTCAGACGTGCCAGAACCACGTGCCAGAGACACCGGATGCAACTGCCGAGCATGCCGGAACCTCCTGCTCAACTCGCTGTAACCACCTGCCGGGGACGCCAAAATCACCTGTCAGCTAGGCCAGAACCACGTGGCGGACTCTATGGAATCACCCGCCGGGCATGCCGGAACCAGCTCTCAGACGTGCCAGAAGCACGTGCCGGACACGCCGGAACCACCTACTAGAGAGACCGGAACCACCTGCCAGACCCGCCCTGAACCACCTGCTGAGTACGCTGGAACAACCTGCTCTACTCGCTGGAGCCACCTGCTGGACACGCAAAATCACCTGATGGCTACGCCAGCACCACTCGGCAGACAAGCCAGAATCACCTGCAGGGTATGCCGGAACCACCTCTCAGACGTGCCAGAACCCCTTGTCGGACACTCCGGAATCACCTGTCAGGCATGCCGGAACCACCTCTCGAGCGTGCCAGAATGACGTGCCAGAGACACCGGATGCACCTGCCGAGCACGCCGGAACCTCCTCTTCGACTCGCCGGAACCACCAGCCAGAGACGCCAAAATCCCCTGCCAGGTAGGCCAGAATCACATGGCGGACGCTCCGGAATCTCCCGCCGGGAAGGTAGGAACCACCTCTCAAACATACTGGAAGCACGTGCCGGACATGCCGGCACCACGTACTGGACAGACCAGAAACACCTGCCGGACCTGCCTGAACCACCTGCTGAGCACACCGGAACAACTTGCTCGACTCGCTGGAGCCACCTGCTGGACACCCCAAAATCACCAGCCAGCTATGCCAGAACCACTTGCCGTACACTCCGGAATCACCTGCTGGTTACACCAGAGCCACTTGGTGGACAATCCAGAATCACCTGCCGGACATGCCAGAACCACCTGTCACACATGCCGGAACCACGTGCCTGACACGCCGGAACCACCTCGCGGACAGACCGGAACCACCTACCAGACATGCCTGAACCACCTGCCGAGCATGCCGGAACCACCTGCCGGACACGCCAAAATCACCTGCGGGCTAGGCCAGAACCACTTGTAGGACTCTCCTGGAGCACCTGCCGGGCATGCGGGAACCACCTCTCAGACGTGCCAGAACCACGTGCGGCACATGACGGAACCCATTACCGGACAGACCGGAACCACCTGCTGGACACGCCAGAATCACCTGCCAAGAACACCGGAACCACCTGAACAGCTCGCCAGAAACACCTGCCGGACATGCCAAAATCACCTGCCGGCTACACCAGAACCTCTTGCCGGACACTCCGGAATCACCTGCCAGACATGATGCAACCAAATGTCAGACGTGCCAGAACCACGTGCCAGAGACACCGGATGCAACTGCCGAGCATGCCGGAACCTCCTGCTCAACTCGCTGTAACCACCTGCCGGGGACGCCAAAATCACCTGTCAGCTAGGCCAGAACCACGTGGCGGACTCTATGGAATCACCCGCCGGGCATGCCGGAACCAGCTCTCAGACGTGCCAGAAGCACGTGCCGGACACGCCGGAACCACCTACTAGAGAGACCGGAACCACCTGCCAGACCCGCCTGAACCACCTGCTGAGTACGCTGGAACAACCTGCTCTACTCGCTGGAGCCACCTGCTGGACACGCCAAAATCACCTGATGGCTACGCCAGCACCACTCGGCAGACAAGCCAGAATCACCTGCAGGGTATGCCGGAACCACCTCTCAGACGTGCCAGAACCCCTTGTCGGACACTCCGGAATCACCTGTCAGGCATGCCGGAACCACCTCTCGAGCGTGCCAGAATGACGTGCCAGAGACACCGGATGCACCTGCCGAGCACGCCGGAACCTCCTCTTCGACTCGCCGGAACCACCAGCCAGAGACGCCAAAATCCCCTGCCAGGTAGGCCAGAATCACATGGCGGACGCTCCGGAATCTCCCGCCGGGAAGGTAGGAACCACCTCTCAAACATACTGGAAGCACGTGCCGGACATGCCGGCACCACGTACTGGACAGACCAGAAACACCTGCCGGACCTGCCTGAACCACCTGCTGAGCACACCGGAACAACTTGCTCGACTCGCTGGAGCCACCTGCTGGACACCCCAAAATCACCAGCCAGCTATGCCAGAACCACTTGCCGTACACTCCGGAATCACCTGCTGGTTACACCAGAGCCACTTGGTGGACAATCCAGAATCACCTGCCGGACATGCCAGAACCACCTGTCACACATGCCGGAACCACGTGCCTGACACGCCGGAACCACCTCGCGGACAGACCGGAACCACCTACCAGACATGCCTGAACCACCTGCCGAGCATGCCGGAACCACCTGCCGGACACGCCAAAATCACCTGCGGGCTAGGCCAGAACCACTTGTAGGACTCTCCTGGAGCACCTGCCGGGCATGCGGGAACCACCTCTCAGACGTGCCAGAACCACGTGCGGCACATGACGGAACCCATTACCGGACAGACCGGAACCACCTGCTGGACACGCCAGAATCACCTGCCAAGAACACCGGAACCACCTGAACAGCTCGCCAGAAACACCTGCCGGACATGCCAAAATCACCTGCCGGCTACACCAGAACCTCTTGCCGGACACTCCGGAATCACCTGCCAGACATGATGCAACCAAATGTCAGACGTGCCAGAACCACGTGCCAGAGACACCGGATGCAACTGCCGAGCATGCCGGAACCTCCTGCTCAACTCGCTGTAACCACCTGCCGGGGACGCCAAAATCACCTGTCAGCTAGGCCAGAACCACGTGGCGGACTCTATGGAATCACCCGCCGGGCATGCCGGAACCAGCTCTCAGACGTGCCAGAAGCACGTGCCGGACACGCCGGAACCACCTACTAGAGAGACCGGAACCACCTGCCAGACCCGCCTGAACCACCTGCTGAGTACGCTGGAACAACCTGCTCTACTCGCTGGAGCCACCTGCTGGACACGCCAAAATCACCTGATGGCTACGCCAGCACCACTCGGCAGACAAGCCAGAATCACCTGCAGGGTATGCCGGAACCACCTCTCAGACGTGCCAGAACCCCTTGTCGGACACTCCGGAATCACCTGTCAGGCATGCCGGAACCACCTCTCGAGCGTGCCAGAATGACGTGCCAGAGACACCGGATGCACCTGCCGAGCACGCCGGAACCTCCTCTTCGACTCGCCGGAACCACCAGCCAGAGACGCCAAAATCCCCTGCCAGGTAGGCCAGAATCACATGGCGGACGCTCCGGAATCTCCCGCCGGGAAGGTAGGAACCACCTCTCAAACATACTGGAAGCACGTGCCGGACATGCCGGCACCACGTACTGGACAGACCAGAAACACCTGCCGGACCTGCCTGAACCACCTGCTGAGCACACCGGAACAACTTGCTCGACTCGCTGGAGCCACCTGCTGGACACCCCAAAATCACCAGCCAGCTATGCCAGAACCACTTGCCGTACACTCCGGAATCACCTGCTGGTTACACCAGAGCCACTTGGTGGACAATCCAGAATCACCTGCCGGACATGCCAGAACCACCTGTCACACATGCCGGAACCACGTGCCTGACACGCCGGAACCACCTCGCGGACAGACCGGAACCACCTACCAGACATGCCTGAACCACCTGCCGAGCATGCCGGAACCACCTGCCGGACACGCCAAAATCACCTGCGGGCTAGGCCAGAACCACTTGTAGGACTCTCCTGGAGCACCTGCCGGGCATGCGGGAACCACCTCTCAGACGTGCCAGAACCACGTGCGGCACATGACGGAACCCATTACCGGACAGACCGGAACCACCTGCTGGACACGCCAGAATCACCTGCCAAGAACACCGGAACCACCTGAACAGCTCGCCAGAAACACCTGCCGGACATGCCAAAATCACCTGCCGGCTACACCAGAACCTCTTGCCGGACACTCCGGAATCACCTGCCAGACATGATGCAACCAAATGTCAGACGTGCCAGAACCACGTGCCAGAGACACCGGATGCAACTGCCGAGCATGCCGGAACCTCCTGCTCAACTCGCTGTAACCACCTGCCGGGGACGCCAAAATCACCTGTCAGCTAGGCCAGAACCACGTGGCGGACTCTATGGAATCACCCGCCGGGCATGCCGGAACCAGCTCTCAGACGTGCCAGAAGCACGTGCCGGACACGCCGGAACCACCTACTAGAGAGACCGGAACCACCTGCCAGACCCGCCTGAACCACCTGCTGAGTACGCTGGAACAACCTGCTCTACTCGCTGGAGCCACCTGCTGGACACGCCAAAATCACCTGATGGCTACGCCAGCACCACTCGGCAGACAAGCCAGAATCACCTGCAGGGTATGCCGGAACCACCTCTCAGACGTGCCAGAACCCCTTGTCGGACACTCCGGAATCACCTGTCAGGCATGCCGGAACCACCTCTCGAGCGTGCCAGAATGACGTGCCAGAGACACCGGATGCACCTGCCGAGCACGCCGGAACCTCCTCTTCGACTCGCCGGAACCACCAGCCAGAGACGCCAAAATCCCCTGCCAGGTAGGCCAGAATCACATGGCGGACGCTCCGGAATCTCCCGCCGGGAAGGTAGGAACCACCTCTCAAACATACTGGAAGCACGTGCCGGACATGCCGGCACCACGTACTGGACAGACCAGAAACACCTGCCGGACCTGCCTGAACCACCTGCTGAGCACACCGGAACAACTTGCTCGACTCGCTGGAGCCACCTGCTGGACACCCCAAAATCACCAGCCAGCTATGCCAGAACCACTTGCCGTACACTCCGGAATCACCTGCTGGTTACACCAGAGCCACTTGGTGGACAATCCAGAATCACCTGCCGGACATGCCAGAACCACCTGTCACACATGCCGGAACCACGTGCCTGACACGCCGGAACCACCTCGCGGACAGACCGGAACCACCTACCAGACATGCCTGAACCACCTGCCGAGCATGCCGGAACCACCTGCCGGACACGCCAAAATCACCTGCGGGCTAGGCCAGAACCACTTGTAGGACTCTCCTGGAGCACCTGCCGGGCATGCGGGAACCACCTCTCAGACGTGCCAGAACCACGTGCGGCACATGACGGAACCCATTACCGGACAGACCGGAACCACCTGCTGGACACGCCAGAATCACCTGCCAAGAACACCGGAACCACCTGAACAGCTCGCCAGAAACACCTGCCGGACATGCCAAAATCACCTGCCGGCTACACCAGAACCTCTTGCCGGACACTCCGGAATCACCTGCCAGACATGATGCAACCAAATGTCAGACGTGCCAGAACCACGTGCCAGAGACACCGGATGCAACTGCCGAGCATGCCGGAACCTCCTGCTCAACTCGCTGTAACCACCTGCCGGGGACGCCAAAATCACCTGTCAGCTAGGCCAGAACCACGTGGCGGACTCTATGGAATCACCCGCCGGGCATGCCGGAACCAGCTCTCAGACGTGCCAGAAGCACGTGCCGGACACGCCGGAACCACCTACTAGAGAGACCGGAACCACCTGCCAGACCCGCCTGAACCACCTGCTGAGTACGCTGGAACAACCTGCTCTACTCGCTGGAGCCACCTGCTGGACACGCCAAAATCACCTGATGGCTACGCCAGCACCACTCGGCAGACAAGCCAGAATCACCTGCAGGGTATGCCGGAACCACCTCTCAGACGTGCCAGAACCCCTTGTCGGACACTCCGGAATCACCTGTCAGGCATGCCGGAACCACCTCTCGAGCGTGCCAGAATGACGTGCCAGAGACACCGGATGCACCTGCCGAGCACGCCGGAACCTCCTCTTCGACTCGCCGGAACCACCAGCCAGAGACGCCAAAATCCCCTGCCAGGTAGGCCAGAATCACATGGCGGACGCTCCGGAATCTCCCGCCGGGAAGGTAGGAACCACCTCTCAAACATACTGGAAGCACGTGCCGGACATGCCGGCACCACGTACTGGACAGACCAGAAACACCTGCCGGACCTGCCTGAACCACCTGCTGAGCACACCGGAACAACTTGCTCGACTCGCTGGAGCCACCTGCTGGACACCCCAAAATCACCAGCCAGCTATGCCAGAACCACTTGCCGTACACTCCGGAATCACCTGCTGGTTACACCAGAGCCACTTGGTGGACAATCCAGAATCACCTGCCGGACATGCCAGAACCACCTGTCACACATGCCGGAACCACGTGCCTGACACGCCGGAACCACCTCGCGGACAGACCGGAACCACCTACCAGACATGCCTGAACCACCTGCCGAGCATGCCGGAACCACCTGCCGGACACGCCAAAATCACCTGCGGGCTAGGCCAGAACCACTTGTAGGACTCTCCTGGAGCACCTGCCGGGCATGCGGGAACCACCTCTCAGACGTGCCAGAACCACGTGCGGCACATGACGGAACCCATTACCGGACAGACCGGAACCACCTGCTGGACACGCCAGAATCACCTGCCAAGAACACCGGAACCACCTGAACAGCTCGCCAGAAACACCTGCCGGACATGCCAAAATCACCTGCCGGCTACACCAGAACCTCTTGCCGGACACTCCGGAATCACCTGCCAGACATGATGCAACCAAATGTCAGACGTGCCAGAACCACGTGCCAGAGACACCGGATGCAACTGCCGAGCATGCCGGAACCTCCTGCTCAACTCGCTGTAACCACCTGCCGGGGACGCCAAAATCACCTGTCAGCTAGGCCAGAACCACGTGGCGGACTCTATGGAATCACCCGCCGGGCATGCCGGAACCAGCTCTCAGACGTGCCAGAAGCACGTGCCGGACACGCCGGAACCACCTACTAGAGAGACCGGAACCACCTGCCAGACCCGCCTGAACCACCTGCTGAGTACGCTGGAACAACCTGCTCTACTCGCTGGAGCCACCTGCTGGACACGCCAAAATCACCTGATGGCTACGCCAGCACCACTCGGCAGACAAGCCAGAATCACCTGCAGGGTATGCCGGAACCACCTCTCAGACGTGCCAGAACCCCTTGTCGGACACTCCGGAATCACCTGTCAGGCATGCCGGAACCACCTCTCGAGCGTGCCAGAATGACGTGCCAGAGACACCGGATGCACCTGCCGAGCACGCCGGAACCTCCTCTTCGACTCGCCGGAACCACCAGCCAGAGACGCCAAAATCCCCTGCCAGGTAGGCCAGAATCACATGGCGGACGCTCCGGAATCTCCCGCCGGGAAGGTAGGAACCACCTCTCAAACATACTGGAAGCACGTGCCGGACATGCCGGCACCACGTACTGGACAGACCAGAAACACCTGCCGGACCTGCCTGAACCACCTGCTGAGCACACCGGAACAACTTGCTCGACTCGCTGGAGCCACCTGCTGGACACCCCAAAATCACCAGCCAGCTATGCCAGAACCACTTGCCGTACACTCCGGAATCACCTGCTGGTTACACCAGAGCCACTTGGTGGACAATCCAGAATCACCTGCCGGACATGCCAGAACCACCTGTCACACATGCCGGAACCACGTGCCTGACACGCCGGAACCACCTCGCGGACAGACCGGAACCACCTACCAGACATGCCTGAACCACCTGCCGAGCATGCCGGAACCACCTGCCGGACACGCCAAAATCACCTGCGGGCTAGGCCAGAACCACTTGTAGGACTCTCCTGGAGCACCTGCCGGGCATGCGGGAACCACCTCTCAGACGTGCCAGAACCACGTGCGGCACATGACGGAACCCATTACCGGACAGACCGGAACCACCTGCTGGACACGCCAGAATCACCTGCCAAGAACACCGGAACCACCTGAACAGCTCGCCAGAAACACCTGCCGGACATGCCAAAATCACCTGCCGGCTACACCAGAACCTCTTGCCGGACACTCCGGAATCACCTGCCAGACATGATGCAACCAAATGTCAGACGTGCCAGAACCACGTGCCAGAGACACCGGATGCAACTGCCGAGCATGCCGGAACCTCCTGCTCAACTCGCTGTAACCACCTGCCGGGGACGCCAAAATCACCTGTCAGCTAGGCCAGAACCACGTGGCGGACTCTATGGAATCACCCGCCGGGCATGCCGGAACCAGCTCTCAGACGTGCCAGAAGCACGTGCCGGACACGCCGGAACCACCTACTAGAGAGACCGGAACCACCTGCCAGACCCGCCTGAACCACCTGCTGAGTACGCTGGAACAACCTGCTCTACTCGCTGGAGCCACCTGCTGGACACGCCAAAATCACCTGATGGCTACGCCAGCACCACTCGGCAGACAAGCCAGAATCACCTGCAGGGTATGCCGGAACCACCTCTCAGACGTGCCAGAACCCCTTGTCGGACACTCCGGAATCACCTGTCAGGCATGCCGGAACCACCTCTCGAGCGTGCCAGAATGACGTGCCAGAGACACCGGATGCACCTGCCGAGCACGCCGGAACCTCCTCTTCGACTCGCCGGAACCACCAGCCAGAGACGCCAAAATCCCCTGCCAGGTAGGCCAGAATCACATGGCGGACGCTCCGGAATCTCCCGCCGGGAAGGTAGGAACCACCTCTCAAACATACTGGAAGCACGTGCCGGACATGCCGGCACCACGTACTGGACAGACCAGAAACACCTGCCGGACCTGCCTGAACCACCTGCTGAGCACACCGGAACAACTTGCTCGACTCGCTGGAGCCACCTGCTGGACACCCAAAATCACCAGCCAGCTATGCCAGAACCACTTGCCGTACACTCCGGAATCACCTGCTGGTTACACCAGAGCCACTTGGTGGACAATCCAGAATCACCTGCCGGACATGCCAGAACCACCTGTCACACATGCCGGAACCACGTGCCTGACACGCCGGAACCACCTCGCGGACAGACCGGAACCACCTACCAGACATGCCTGAACCACCTGCCGAGCATGCCGGAACCACCTGCCGGACACGCCAAAATCACCTGCGGGCTAGGCCAGAACCACTTGTAGGACTCTCCTGGAGCACCTGCCGGGCATGCGGGAACCACCTCTCAGACGTGCCAGAACCACGTGCGGCACATGACGGAACCCATTACCGGACAGACCGGAACCACCTGCTGGACACGCCAGAATCACCTGCCAAGAACACCGGAACCACCTGAACAGCTCGCCAGAAACACCTGCCGGACATGCCAAAATCACCTGCCGGCTACACCAGAACCTCTTGCCGGACACTCCGGAATCACCTGCCAGACATGATGCAACCAAATGTCAGACGTGCCAGAACCACGTGCCAGAGACACCGGATGCAACTGCCGAGCATGCCGGAACCTCCTGCTCAACTCGCTGTAACCACCTGCCGGGGACGCCAAAATCACCTGTCAGCTAGGCCAGAACCACGTGGCGGACTCTATGGAATCACCCGCCGGGCATGCCGGAACCAGCTCTCAGACGTGCCAGAAGCACGTGCCGGACACGCCGGAACCACCTACTAGAGAGACCGGAACCACCTGCCAGACCCGCCTGAACCACCTGCTGAGTACGCTGGAACAACCTGCTCTACTCGCTGGAGCCACCTGCTGGACACGCCAAAATCACCTGATGGCTACGCCAGCACCACTCGGCAGACAAGCCAGAATCACCTGCAGGGTATGCCGGAACCACCTCTCAGACGTGCCAGAACCCCTTGTCGGACACTCCGGAATCACCTGTCAGGCATGCCGGAACCACCTCTCGAGCGTGCCAGAATGACGTGCCAGAGACACCGGATGCACCTGCCGAGCACGCCGGAACCTCCTCTTCGACTCGCCGGAACCACCAGCCAGAGACGCCAAAATCCCCTGCCAGGTAGGCCAGAATCACATGGCGGACGCTCCGGAATCTCCCGCCGGGAAGGTAGGAACCACCTCTCAAACATACTGGAAGCACGTGCCGGACATGCCGGCACCACGTACTGGACAGACCAGAAACACCTGCCGGACCTGCCTGAACCACCTGCTGAGCACACCGGAACAACTTGCTCGACTCGCTGGAGCCACCTGCTGGACACCCCAAAATCACCAGCCAGCTATGCCAGAACCACTTGCCGTACACTCCGGAATCACCTGCTGGTTACACCAGAGCCACTTGGTGGACAATCCAGAATCACCTGCCGGACATGCCAGAACCACCTGTCACACATGCCGGAACCACGTGCCTGACACGCCGGAACCACCTCGCGGACAGACCGGAACCACCTACCAGACATGCCTGAACCACCTGCCGAGCATGCCGGAACCACCTGCCGGACACGCCAAAATCACCTGCGGGCTAGGCCAGAACCACTTGTAGGACTCTCCTGGAGCACCTGCCGGGCATGCGGGAACCACCTCTCAGACGTGCCAGAACCACGTGCGGCACATGACGGAACCCATTACCGGACAGACCGGAACCACCTGCTGGACACGCCAGAATCACCTGCCAAGAACACCGGAACCACCTGAACAGCTCGCCAGAAACACCTGCCGGACATGCCAAAATCACCTGCCGGCTACACCAGAACCTCTTGCCGGACACTCCGGAATCACCTGCCAGACATGATGCAACCAAATGTCAGACGTGCCAGAACCACGTGCCAGAGACACCGGATGCAACTGCCGAGCATGCCGGAACCTCCTGCTCAACTCGCTGTAACCACCTGCCGGGGACGCCAAAATCACCTGTCAGCTAGGCCAGAACCACGTGGCGGACTCTATGGAATCACCCGCCGGGCATGCCGGAACCAGCTCTCAGACGTGCCAGAAGCACGTGCCGGACACGCCGGAACCACCTACTAGAGAGACCGGAACCACCTGCCAGACCCGCCTGAACCACCTGCTGAGTACGCTGGAACAACCTGCTCTACTCGCTGGAGCCACCTGCTGGACACGCCAAAATCACCTGATGGCTACGCCAGCACCACTCGGCAGACAAGCCAGAATCACCTGCAGGGTATGCCGGAACCACCTCTCAGACGTGCCAGAACCCCTTGTCGGACACTCCGGAATCACCTGTCAGGCATGCCGGAACCACCTCTCGAGCGTGCCAGAATGACGTGCCAGAGACACCGGATGCACCTGCCGAGCACGCCGGAACCTCCTCTTCGACTCGCCGGAACCACCAGCCAGAGACGCCAAAATCCCCTGCCAGGTAGGCCAGAATCACATGGCGGACGCTCCGGAATCTCCCGCCGGGAAGGTAGGAACCACCTCTCAAACATACTGGAAGCACGTGCCGGACATGCCGGCACCACGTACTGGACAGACCAGAAACACCTGCCGGACCTGCCTGAACCACCTGCTGAGCACACCGGAACAACTTGCTCGACTCGCTGGAGCCACCTGCTGGACACCCCAAAATCACCAGCCAGCTATGCCAGAACCACTTGCCGTACACTCCGGAATCACCTGCTGGTTACACCAGAGCCACTTGGTGGACAATCCAGAATCACCTGCCGGACATGCCAGAACCACCTGTCACACATGCCGGAACCACGTGCCTGACACGCCGGAACCACCTCGCGGACAGACCGGAACCACCTACCAGACATGCCTGAACCACCTGCCGAGCATGCCGGAACCACCTGCCGGACACGCCAAAATCACCTGCGGGCTAGGCCAGAACCACTTGTAGGACTCTCCTGGAGCACCTGCCGGGCATGCGGGAACCACCTCTCAGACGTGCCAGAACCACGTGCGGCACATGACGGAACCCATTACCGGACAGACCGGAACCACCTGCTGGACACGCCAGAATCACCTGCCAAGAACACCGGAACCACCTGAACAGCTCGCCAGAAACACCTGCCGGACATGCCAAAATCACCTGCCGGCTACACCAGAACCTCTTGCCGGACACTCCGGAATCACCTGCCAGACATGATGCAACCAAATGTCAGACGTGCCAGAACCACGTGCCAGAGACACCGGATGCAACTGCCGAGCATGCCGGAACCTCCTGCTCAACTCGCTGTAACCACCTGCCGGGGACGCCAAAATCACCTGTCAGCTAGGCCAGAACCACGTGGCGGACTCTATGGAATCACCCGCCGGGCATGCCGGAACCAGCTCTCAGACGTGCCAGAAGCACGTGCCGGACACGCCGGAACCACCTACTAGAGAGACCGGAACCACCTGCCAGACCCGCCTGAACCACCTGCTGAGTACGCTGGAACAACCTGCTCTACTCGCTGGAGCCACCTGCTGGACACGCCGAAATCACCTGATGGCTACGCCAGCACCACTCGGCAGACAAGCCAGAATCACCTGCAGGGTATGCCGGAACCACCTCTCAGACGTGCCAGAACCCCTTGTCGGACACTCCGGAATCACCTGTCAGGCATGCCGGAACCACCTCTCGAGCGTGCCAGAATGACGTGCCAGAGACACCGGATGCACCTGCCGAGCACGCCGGAACCTCCTCTTCGACTCGCCGGAACCACCAGCCAGAGACGCCAAAATCCCCTGCCAGGTAGGCCAGAATCACATGGCGGACGCTCCGGAATCTCCCGCCGGGAAGGTAGGAACCACCTCTCAAACATACTGGAAGCACGTGCCGGACATGCCGGCACCACGTACTGGACAGACCAGAAACACCTGCCGGACCTGCCTGAACCACCTGCTGAGCACACCGGAACAACTTGCTCGACTCGCTGGAGCCACCTGCTGGACACCCCAAAATCACCAGCCAGCTATGCCAGAACCACTTGCCGTACACTCCGGAATCACCTGCTGGTTACACCAGAGCCACTTGGTGGACAATCCAGAATCACCTGCCGGACATGCCAGAACCACCTGTCACACATGCCGGAACCACGTGCCTGACACGCCGGAACCACCTCGCGGACAGACCGGAACCACCTACCAGACATGCCTGAACCACCTGCCGAGCATGCCGGAACCACCTGCCGGACACGCCAAAACCACCTGCGGGCTAGGCCAGAACCACTTGTAGGACTCTCCTGGAGCACCTGCCGGGCATGCGGGAACCACCTCTCAGACGTGCCAGAACCACGTGCGGCACATGACGGAACCCATTACCGGACAGACCGGAACCACCTGCTGGACACGCCAGAATCACCTGCCAAGAACACCGGAACCACCTGAACAGCTCGCCAGAAACACCTGCCGGGCATGCCAAAATCACCTGCCGGCTACACCAGAACCTCTTGCCGGACACTCCGGAATCACCTGCCAGACATGATGCAACCAAATGTCAGACGTGCCAGAACCACGTGCCAGAGACACCGGATGCAACTGCCGAGCATGCCGGAACCTCCTGCTCAACTCGCTGTAACCACCTGCCGGGGACGCCAAAATCACCTGTCAGCTAGGCCAGAACCACGTGGCGGACTCTATGGAATCACCCGCCGGGCATGCCGGAACCAGCTCTCAGACGTGCCAGAAGCACGTGCCGGACACGCCGGAACCACCTACTAGAGAGACCGGAACCACCTGCCAGACCCGCCTGAACCACCTGCTGAGTACGCTGGAACAACCTGCTCTACTCGCTGGAGCCACCTGCTGGACACGCCGAAATCACCTGATGGCTACGCCAGCACCACTCGGCAGACAAGCCAGAATCACCTGCAGGGTATGCCGGAACCACCTCTCAGACGTGCCAGAACCCCTTGTCGGACACTCCGGAATCACCTGTCAGGCATGCCGGAACCACCTCTCGAGCGTGCCAGAATGACGTGCCAGAGACACCGGATGCACCTGCCGAGCACGCCGGAACCTCCTCTTCGACTCGCCGGAACCACCAGCCAGAGACGCCAAAATCCCCTGCCAGGTAGGCCAGAATCACATGGCGGACGCTCCGGAATCTCCCGCCGGGAAGGTAGGAACCACCTCTCAAACATACTGGAAGCACGTGCCGGACATGCCGGCACCACGTACTGGACAGACCAGAAACACCTGCCGGACCTGCCTGAACCACCTGCTGAGCACACCGGAACAACTTGCTCGACTCGCTGGAGCCACCTGCTGGACACCCCAAAATCACCAGCCAGCTATGCCAGAACCACTTGCCGTACACTCCGGAATCACCTGCTGGTTACACCAGAGCCACTTGGTGGACAATCCAGAATCACCTGCCGGACATGCCAGAACCACCTGTCACACATGCCGGAACCACGTGCCTGACACGCCGGAACCACCTCGCGGACAGACCGGAACCACCTACCAGACATGCCTGAACCACCTGCCGAGCATGCCGGAACCACCTGCCGGACACGCCAAAACCACCTGCGGGCTAGGCCAGAACCACTTGTAGGACTCTCCTGGAGCACCTGCCGGGCATGCGGGAACCACCTCTCAGACGTGCCAGAACCACGTGCGGCACATGACGGAACCCATTACCGGACAGACCGGAACCACCTGCTGGACACGCCAGAATCACCTGCCAAGAACACCGGAACCACCTGAACAGCTCGCCAGAAACACCTGCCGGGCATGCCAAAATCACCTGCCGGCTACACCAGAACCTCTTGCCGGACACTCCGGAATCACCTGCCAGACATGATGCAACCAAATGTCAGACGTGCCAGAACCACGTGCCAGAGACACCGGATGCAACTGCCGAGCATGCCGGAACCTCCTGCTCAACTCGCTGTAACCACCTGCCGGGGACGCCAAAATCACCTGTCAGCTAGGCCAGAACCACGTGGCGGACTCTATGGAATCACCCGCCGGGCATGCCGGAACCAGCTCTCAGACGTGCCAGAAGCACGTGCCGGACACGCCGGAACCACCTACTAGAGAGACCGGAACCACCTGCCAGACCCGCCTGAACCACCTGCTGAGTACGCTGGAACAACCTGCTCTACTCGCTGGAGCCACCTGCTGGACGCGCCAAAATCACCTGATGGCTACGCCAGCACCACTCGGCAGACAAGCCAGAATCACCTGCAGGGTATGCCGGAACCACCTCTCAGACGTGCCAGAACCCCTTGTCGGACACTCCGGAATCACCTGTCAGGCATGCCGGAACCACCTCTCGAGCGTGCCAGAATGACGTGCCAGAGACACCGGATGCACCTGCCGAGCACGCCGGAACCTCCTCTTCGACTCGCCGGAACCACCAGCCAGAGACGCAAAATCCCCTGCCAGGTAGGCCAGAATCACATGGCGGACGCTCCGGAATCTCCCGCCGGGAAGGTAGGAACCACCTCTCAAACATACTGGAAGCACGTGCCGGACATGCCGGCACCACGTACTGGACAGACCAGAAACACCTGCCGGACCTGCCTGAACCACCTGCTGAGCACACCGGAACAACTTGCTCGACTCGCTGGAGCCACCTGCTGGACACCCCAAAATCACCAGCCAGCTATGCCAGAACCACTTGCCGTACACTCCGGAATCACCTGCTGGTTACACCAGAGCCACTTGGTGGACAATCCAGAATCACCTGCCGGACATGCCAGAACCACCTGTCACACATGCCGGAACCACGTGCCTGACACGCCGGAACCACCTCGCGGACAGACCGGAACCACCTACCAGACATGCCTGAACCACCTGCCGAGCATGCCGGAACCACCTGCCGGACACGCCAAAACCACCTGCGGGCTAGGCCAGAACCACTTGTAGGACTCTCCTGGAGCACCTGCCGGGCATGCGGGAACCACCTCTCAGACGTGCCAGAACCACGTGCGGCACATGACGGAACCCATTACCGGACAGACCGGAACCACCTGCTGGACACGCCAGAATCACCTGCCAAGAACACCGGAACCACCTGAACAGCTCGCCAGAAACACCTGCCGGGCATGCCAAAATCACCTGCCGGCTACACCAGAACCTCTTGCCGGACACTCCGGAATCACCTGCCAGACATGATGCAACCAAATGTCAGACGTGCCAGAACCACGTGCCAGAGACACCGGATGCAACTGCCGAGCATGCCGGAACCTCCTGCTCAACTCGCTGTAACCACCTGCCGGGGACGCCAAAATCACCTGTCAGCTAGGCCAGAACCACGTGGCGGACTCTATGGAATCACCCGCCGGGCATGCCGGAACCAGCTCTCAGACGTGCCAGAAGCACGTGCCGGACACGCCGGAACCACCTACTAGAGAGACCGGAACCACCTGCCAGACCCGCCTGAACCACCTGCTGAGTACGCTGGAACAACCTGCTCTACTCGCTGGAGCCACCTGCTGGACGCGCCAAAATCACCTGATGGCTACGCCAGCACCACTCGGCAGACAAGCCAGAATCACCTGCAGGGTATGCCGGAACCACCTCTCAGACGTGCCAGAACCCCTTGTCGGACACTCCGGAATCACCTGTCAGGCATGCCGGAACCACCTCTCGAGCGTGCCAGAATGACGTGCCAGAGACACCGGATGCACCTGCCGAGCACGCCGGAACCTCCTCTTCGACTCGCCGGAACCACCAGCCAGAGACGCCAAAATCCCCTGCCAGGTAGGCCAGAATCACATGGCGGACGCTCCGGAATCTCCCGCCGGGAAGGTAGGAACCACCTCTCAAACATACTGGAAGCACGTGCCGGACATGCCGGCACCACGTACTGGACAGACCAGAAACACCTGCCGGACCTGCCTGAACCACCTGCTGAGCACACCGGAACAACTTGCTCGACTCGCTGGAGCCACCTGCTGGACACCCCAAAATCACCAGCCAGCTATGCCAGAACCACTTGCCGTACACTCCGGAATCACCTGCTGGTTACACCAGAGCCACTTGGTGGACAATCCAGAATCACCTGCCGGACATGCCAGAACCACCTGTCACACATGCCGGAACCACGTGCCTGACACGCCGGAACCACCTCGCGGACAGACCGGAACCACCTACCAGACATGCCTGAACCACCTGCCGAGCATGCCGGAACCACCTGCCGGACACGCCAAAACCACCTGCGGGCTAGGCCAGAACCACTTGTAGGACTCTCCTGGAGCACCTGCCGGGCATGCGGGAACCACCTCTCAGACGTGCCAGAACCACGTGCGGCACATGACGGAACCCATTACCGGACAGACCGGAACCACCTGCTGGACACGCCAGAATCACCTGCCAAGAACACCGGAACCACCTGAACAGCTCGCCAGAAACACCTGCCGGGCATGCCAAAATCACCTGCCGGCTACACCAGAACCTCTTGCCGGACACTCCGGAATCACCTGCCAGACATGATGCAACCAAATGTCAGACGTGCCAGAACCACGTGCCAGAGACACCGGATGCAACTGCCGAGCATGCCGGAACCTCTGCTCAACTCGCCTGTAACCACCTGCCGGGGACGCCAAAATCACCTGTCAGCTAGGCCAGAACCACGTGGCGGACTCTATGGAATCACCCGCCGGGCATGCGGAACAGCTCTCAGACGTGCCAGAAGCACGTGCCGGACACGCCGGAACCACCTACTAGAGAGACCGGAACCACCTGCCAGACCCGCCTGAACCACCTGCTGAGTACGCTGGAACAACCTGCTCTACTCGCTGGAGCCACCTGCTGGACGCGCCAAAATCACCTGATGGCTACGCCAGCACCACTCGGCAGACAAGCCAGAATCACCTGCAGGGTATGCCGGAACCACCTCTCAGACGTGCCAGAACCCCTTGTCGGACACTCCGGAATCACCTGTCAGGCATGCCGGAACCACCTCTCGAGCGTGCCAGAATGACGTGCCAGAGACACCGGATGCACCTGCCGAGCACGCCGGAACCTCCTCTTCGACTCGCCGGAACCACCAGCCAGAGACGCCAAAATCCCCTGCCAGGTAGGCCAGAATCACATGGCGGACGCTCCGGAATCTCCCGCCGGGAAGGTAGGAACCACCTCTCAAACATACTGGAAGCACGTGCCGGACATGCCGGCACCACGTACTGGACAGACCAGAAACACCTGCCGGACCTGCCTGAACCACCTGCTGAGCACACCGGAACAACTGCTCGACTCGCTGGAGCCACCTGCTGGACACCCCAAAATCACCAGCCAGCTATGCCAGAACACTTGCCGTACACTCCGGAATCACCTGCTGGTTACACCAGAGCCACTTGGTGGACAATCCAGAATCACCTGCCGGACATGCCAGAACCACCTGTCACACATGCCGGAACCACGTGCTGACACGCCGGAACCACCTCGCGGACAGACCGGAACCACCTACCAGACATGCCTGAACCACCTGCCGAGCATGCCGGAACCACCTGCCGGACACGCCAAAACCACCTGCGGGCTAGGCCAGAACCACTTGTAGGACTCTCCTGGAGCACCTGCCGGGCATGCGGGAACCACCTCTCAGACGTGCCAGAACCACGTGCGGCACATGACGGAACCATTACCGGACAGACCGGAACCACCTGCTGGACACGCCAGAATCACCTGCCAAGAACACCGGAACCACCTGAACAGCTCGCCAGAAACACCTGCCGGGCATGCCAAAATCACCTGCCGGCTACACCAGAACCTCTTGCCGGACACTCCGGAATCACCTGCCAGACATGATGCAACCAAATGTCAGACGTGCCAGAACCACGTGCCAGAGACACCGGATGCAACTGCCGAGCATGCCGGAACCTCCTGCTCAACTCGCTGTAACCACCTGCGGGGACGCCAAAATCACCTGTCAGCTAGGCCAGAACCACGTGGCGGACTCTATGGAATCACCCGCCGGGCATGCGGAACCAGCTCTCAGACGTGCCAGAAGCACGTGCCGGACACGCCGGAACCACCTACTAGAGAGACCGGACCACCTGCCAGACCCGCCTGAACCACCTGCTGAGTACGCTGGAACAACCTGCTCTACTCGCTGGAGCCACCTGCTGGACGCGCCAAAATCACCTGATGGCTACGCCAGCACCACTCGGACAGACAAGCCAGAATCACCTGCAGGGTATGCCGGAACCACCTCTCAGACGTGCCAGAACCCCTTGTCGGACACTCCGGAATCACCTGTCAGGCATGCCGGAACCACCTCTCGAGCGTGCCAGAATGACGTGCCAGAGACACCGGATGCACCTGCCGAGCACGCCGGAACCTCCTCTTCGACTCGCCGGAACCACCAGCCAGAGACGCCAAAATCCCCTGCCAGGTAGGCCAGAATCACATGGCGGACGCTCCGGAATCTCCCGCCGGGAAGGTAGGAACCACCTCTCAAACATACTGGAAGCACGTGCCGGACATGCCGGCACCACGTACTGGACAGACCAGAAACACCTGCCGGACCTGCCTGAACCACCTGCTGAGCACACCGGAACAACTTGCTCGACTCGCTGGAGCCACCTGCTGGACACCCCAAAATCACCAGCCAGCTATGCCAGAACCACTTGCCGTACACTCCGGAATCACCTGCTGGTTACACCAGAGCCACTTGGTGGACAATCCAGAATCACCTGCCGGACATGCCAGAACCACCTGTCACACATGCCGGAACCACGTGCCTGACACGCCGGAACCACCTCGCGGACAGACCGGAACCACCTACCAGACATGCCTGAACCACCTGCCGAGCATGCCGGAACCACCTGCCGGACACGCCAAAACCACCTGCGGGCTAGGCCAGAACCACTTGTAGGACTCTCCTGGAGCACCTGCCGGGCATGCGGGAACCACCTCTCAGACGTGCCAGAACCACGTGCGGCACATGACGGAACCCATTACCGGACAGACCGGAACCACCTGCTGGACACGCCAGAATCACCTGCCAAGAACACCGGAACCACCTGAACAGCTCGCCAGAAACACCTGCCGGACATGCCAAAATCACCTGCCGGCTACACCAGAACCTCTTGCCGGACACTCCGGAATCACCTGCCAGACATGATGCAACCAAATGTCAGACGTGCCAGAACCACGTGCCAGAGACACCGGATGCAACTGCCGAGCATGCCGGAACCTCCTGCTCAACTCGCTGTAACCACCTGCCGGGGACGCCAAAATCACCTGTCAGCTAGGCCAGAACCACGTGGCGGACTCTATGGAATCACCCGCCGGGCATGCCGGAACCAGCTCTCAGACGTGCCAGAAGCACGTGCCGGACACGCCGGAACCACCTACTAGAGAGACCGGAACCACCTGCCAGACCCGCCTGAACCACCTGCTGAGTACGCTGGAACAACCTGCTCTACTCGCTGGAGCCACCTGCTGGACGCGCCAAAATCACCTGATGGCTACGCCAGCACCACTCGGCAGACAAGCCAGAATCACCTGCAGGGTATGCCGGAACCACCTCTCAGACGTGCCAGAACCCCTTGTCGGACACTCCGGAATCACCTGTCAGGCATGCCGGAACCACCTCTCGAGCGTGCCAGAATGACGTGCCAGAGACACCGGATGCACCTGCCGAGCACAGCCGGAACCTCCTCTTCGACTCGCCGGAACCACCAGCCAGAGACGCCAAAATCCCCTGCCAGGTAGGCCAGAATCACATGGCGGACGCTCCGGAATCTCCCGCCGGGAAGGTAGGAACCACCTCTCAAACATACTGGAAGCACGTGCCGGACATGCCGGCACCACGTACTGGACAGACCAGAAACACCTGCCGGACCTGCCTGAACCACCTGCTGAGCACACCGGAACAACTTGCTCGACTCGCTGGAGCCACCTGCTGGACACCCCAAAATCACCAGCCAGCTATGCAGAACCACTTGCCGTACACTCCGGAATCACCTGCTGGTTACACCAGAGCCACTTGGTGGACAATCCAGAATCACCTGCCGGACATGCCAGAACCACCTGTCACACATGCCGGAACCACGTGCCTGACACGCCGGAACACCTCGCGGACAGACCGGAACCACCTACCAGACATGCCTGAACCACCTGCCGAGCATGCCGGAACCACCTGCCGGACACGCCAAAATCACCTGCGGGCTAGGCCAGAACCACTTGTAGGACTCTCCTGGAGCACCTGCCGGGCATGCGGAACACCTCTCAGACGTGCCAGAACCACGTGCGGCACATGACGGAACCCATTACCGGACAGACCGGAACCACCTGCTGGACACGCCAGAATCACCTGCCAAGAACACCGGAACCACCTGAACAGCTCGCCAGAAACACCTGCCGGACATGCCAAAATCACCTGCCGGCTACACCAGAACCTCTTGCCGGACACTCCGGAATCACCTGCCAGACATGATGCAACCAAATGTCAGACGTGCCAGAACCACGTGCCAGAGACACCGGATGCAACTGCCGAGCATGCCGGAACCTCCTGCTCAACTCGCTGTAACCACCTGCCTGTGACGCCAAAATCACCTGTCAGCTAGGCCATAACCACGTGGCGGACTCTATGGAATCACCCGCCGGGCATGCCGGAACCAGCTCTCAGACGTGCCAGAAGCACGTGCCGGACACGCCGGAACCACCTACTAGAGAGACCGGAACCACCTGCCAGACCCGCCTGAACCACCTGCTGAGTACGCTGGAACAACCTGCTCTACTCGCTGGAGCCACCTGCTGACGCGCCAAAATCACCTGATGGCTACGCCAGCACCACTCGGCAGACAAGCCAGAATCACCTGCAGGGTATGCCGGAACCACCTCTCAGACGTGCCAGAACCCCTTGTCGGACCACTCCGGAATCACCTGTCAGGCATGCCGGAACCACCTCTCGAGCGTGCCAGAATGACGTGCCAGAGACACCGGATGCACCTGCCGAGCACGCCGGAACCTCCTCTTCGACTCGCCGGAACCACCAGCCAGAGACGCCAAAATCCCCTGCCAGGTAGGCCAGAATCACATGGCGGACGCTCCGGAATCTCCCGCCGGGAAGGTAGGAACCACCTCTCAAACATACTGGAAGCACGTGCCGGACATGCCGGCACCACGTACTGGACAGACCAGAAACACCTGCCGGACCTGCCTGAACCACCTGCTGAGCACACCGGAACAACTTGCTCGACTCGCTGGAGCCACCTGCTGGACACCCCAAAATCACCAGCCAGCTATGCCAGAACCACTTGCCGTACACTCCGGAATCACCTGCTGGTTACACCAGAGCCACTTGGTGGACAATCCAGAATCACCTGCCGGACATGCCAGAACCACCTGTCACACATGCCGGAACCACGTGCCTGACACGCCGGAACCACCTCGCGGACAGACCGGAACCACCTACCAGACATGCTGAACCACCTGCCGAGCATGCCGAACCACCTGCCGGACACGCCAAAATCACCTGCGGGCTAGGCCAGAACCACTTGTAGGACTCTCCTGGAGCACCTGCCGGGCATGCGGGAACCACCTCTCAGACGTGCCAGAACCACGTGCGGCACATGACGGAACCCATTACCGGACAGACCGGAACCACCTGCTGGACACGCCAGAATCACCTGCCAAGAACACCGGAACCA
>NW_027225193.1:0-22379 GCF_041296235.1 Equus asinus
CGGCATGCCGGAACCAGCTCTCAGACGTGCCAGAAGCACGTGCCGGACACGCCGGAACCACCTACTAGAGAGACCGGAACCCACCTGCCAGACCCGCCTGAACCACCTGCTGAGTACGCTGGAACAACCTGCTCTACTCGCTGGAGCCACCTGCTGGACAGCGCCAAAATCACCTGATGGCTACGCCAGCACCACTCGGCAGACAGCCAGAATCACCTGCAGGGTATGCCGGAACCACCTCTCAGACGTGCCAGAACCCCTTGTCGGACACTCCGGAATCACCTGTCAGGCATGCCGGAACCACCTCTCGAGCGTGCCAGAATGACGTGCCAGAGACACCGATGCACCTGCCGAGCACGGCCGGAACCTCCTCTTCGACTCGCCGGAACCACCAGCCAGAGACGCCAAAATCCCTGCCAGGTAGGCCAGAATCACATGGCGGACGCTCCGGAATCTCCCGCCGGGAAGGTAGGAACCACCTCTCAAACATACTGGAAGCACGTGCCGGACATGCCGGCACCACGTACTGGACAGACCAGAAACACCTGCCGGACCTGCCTGAACCACCTGCTGAGCACACCGGAACAACTTGCTCGACTCGCTGGAGCCACCTGCTGGACACCCAAAATCACCAGCCAGCTATGCCAGAACCACTTGCCGTACACTCCGGAATCACCTGCTGGGTTACACCAGAGCCACTTGGTGGACAATCCAGAATCACCTGCCGGGACATGCCAGAACCACCTGTCACACATGCCGGAACCACGTGCCTGACACGCCGGAACCACCTCGCGGACAGGACCGGAACCACCTACCAGACATGCCTGAACCACCTGCCGAGCATGCCGGAACCACCTGCCGGACACGCCAAAACCACCTGCGGGCTAGGCCAGAACCACTTGTAGGACTCTCCTGGAGCACCTGCCGGGCATGCGGGAACCACCTCTCAGACGTGCCAGAACCACGTGCGGCACATGACGGAACCCATTACCGGACAGACCGGAACCACCTGCTGGACACGCCAGAATCACCTGCCAAGAACACCGGAACCACCTGAACAGCTCGCCAGAAACACCTGCCGGGCATGCCAAAATCACCTGCCGGCTACACCAGAACCTCTTGCCGGACACTCCGGAATCACCTGCCAGACATGATGCAACCAAATGTCAGACGTGCCAGAACCACGTGCCAGAGACACCGGATGCAACTGCCGAGCATGCCGGAACCTCCTGCTCAACTCGCTGTAACCACCTGCCGGGGACGCCAAAATCACCTGTCAGCTAGGCCAGAACCACGTGGCGGACTCTATGGAATCACCCGCCGGGCATGCCGGAACCAGCTCTCAGACGTGCCAGAAGCACGTGCCGGACACGCCGGAACCACCTACTAGAGAGACCGGAACCACCTGCCAGACCCGCCTGAACCACCTGCTGAGTACGCTGGAACAACCTGCTCTACTCGCTGGAGCCACCTGCTGGACGCGCCAAAATCACCTGATGGCTACGCCAGCACCACTCGGCAGACAAGCCAGAATCACCTGCAGGGTATGCCGGAACCACCTCTCAGACGTGCCAGAACCCCTTGTCGGACACTCCGGAATCACCTGTCAGGCATGCCGGAACCACCTCTCGAGCGTGCCAGAATGACGTGCCAGAGACACCGGATGCACCTGCCGAGCACGCCGGAACCTCCTCTTCGACTCGCCGGAACCACCAGCCAGAGACGCCAAAATCCCCTGCCAGGTAGGCCAGAATCACATGGCGGACGCTCCGGAATCTCCCGCCGGGAAGGTAGGAACCACCTCTCAAACATACTGGAAGCACGTGCCGGACATGCCGGCACCACGTACTGGACAGACCAGAAACACCTGCCGGACCTGCCTGAACCACCTGCTGAGCACACCGGAACAACTTGCTCGACTCGCTGGAGCCACCTGCTGGACACCCCCAAAATCACCAGCCAGCTATGCCAGAACCACTTGCCGTACACTCCGGAATCACCTGCTGGTTACACCAGAGCCACTTGGTGGACAATCCAGAATCACCTGCCGGACATGCCAGAACCACCTGTCACACATGCCGGAACCACGTGCCTGACACGCCGGAACCACCTCGCGGACAGACCGGAACCACCTACCAGACATGCCTGAACCACCTGCCGAGCATAGCCGGAACCACCTGCCGGACACGCCAAAACCACCTGCGGGCTAGGCCAGAACCACTTGTAGGACTCTCCTGGAGCACCTGCCGGGCATGCGGGAACCACCTCTCAGACGTGCCAGAACCACGTGCGGCACATGACGGAACCCATTACCGGACAGACCGGAACCACCTGCTGGACACGCCAGAATCACCTGCCAAGAACACCGGAACCACCTGAACAGCTCGCCAGAAACACCTGCCGGACATGCCAAAATCACCTGCCGGCTACACCAGAACCTCTTGCCGGACACTCCGGAATCACCTGCCAGACATGATGCAACCAAATGTCAGACGTGCCAGAACCACGTGCCAGAGACACCGGATGCAACTGCCGAGCATGCCGGAACCTCCTGCTCAACTCGCTGTAACCACCTGCCGGGGACGCCAAAATCACCTGTCAGCTAGGCCAGAACCACGTGGCGGACTCTATGGAATCACCCGCCGGGCATGCCGGAACCAGCTCTCAGACGTGCCAGAAGCACGTGCCGGACACGCCGGAACCACCTACTAGAGAGACCGGAACCACCTGCCAGACCCGCCTGAACCACCTGCTGAGTACGCTGGAACAACCTGCTCTACTCGCTGGAGCCACCTGCTGGACACGCCAAAATCACCTGATGGCTACGCCAGCACCACTCGGCAGACAAGCCAGAATCACCTGCAGGGTATGCCGGAACCACCTCTCAGACGTGCCAGAACCCCTTGTCGGACACTCCGGAATCACCTGTCAGGCATGCCGGAACCACCTCTCGAGCGTGCCAGAATGACGTGCCAGAGACACCGGATGCACCTGCCGAGCACGCCGGAACCTCCTCTTCGACTCGCCGGAACCACCAGCCAGAGACGCCAAAATCCCCTGCCAGGTAGGCCAGAATCACATGGCGGACGCTCCGGAATCTCCCGCCGGGAAGGTAGGAACCACCTCTCAAACATACTGGAAGCACGTGCCGGACATGCCGGCACCACGTACTGGACAGACCAGAAACACCTGCCGGACCTGCCTGAACCACCTGCTGAGCACACCGGAACAACTTGCTCGACTCGCTGGAGCCACCTGCTGGACACCCCAAAATCACCAGCCAGCTATGCCAGAACCACTTGCCGTACACTCCGGAATCACCTGCTGGTTACACCAGAGCCACTTGGTGGACAATCCAGAATCACCTGCCGGACATGCCAGAACCACCTGTCACACATGCCGGAACCACGTGCCTGACACGCCGGAACCACCTCGCGGACAGACCGGAACCACCTACCAGACATGCCTGAACCACCTGCCGAGCATGCCGGAACCACCTGCCGGACACGCCAAAACCACCTGCGGGCTAGGCCAGAACCACTTGTAGGACTCTCCTGGAGCACCTGCCGGGCATGCGGGAACCACCTCTCAGACGTGCCAGAACCACGTGCGGCACATGACGGAACCCATTACCGGACAGACCGGAACCACCTGCTGGACACGCCAGAATCACCTGCCAAGAACACCGGAACCACCTGAACAGCTCGCCAGAAACACCTGCCGGACATGCCAAAATCACCTGCCGGCTACACCAGAACCTCTTGCCGGACACTCCGGAATCACCTGCCAGACATGATGCAACCAAATGTCAGACGTGCCAGAACCACGTGCCAGAGACACCGGATGCAACTGCCGAGCATGCCGGAACCTCCTGCTCAACTCGCTGTAACCACCTGCCGGGGACGCCAAAATCACCTGTCAGCTAGGCCAGAACCACGTGGCGGACTCTATGGAATCACCCGCCGGGCATGCCGGAACCAGCTCTCAGACGTGCCAGAAGCACGTGCCGGACACGCCGGAACCACCTACTAGAGAGACCGGAACCACCTGCCAGACCCGCCTGAACCACCTGCTGAGTACGCTGGAACAACCTGCTCTACTCGCTGGAGCCACCTGCTGGACACGCCAAAATCACCTGATGGCTACGCCAGCACCACTCGGCAGACAAGCCAGAATCACCTGCAGGGTATGCCGGAACCACCTCTCAGACGTGCCAGAACCCCTTGTCGGACACTCCGGAATCACCTGTCAGGCATGCCGGAACCACCTCTCGAGCGTGCCAGAATGACGTGCCAGAGACACCGGATGCACCTGCCGAGCACCGCCGGAACCTCCTCTTCGACTCGCCGGAACCACCAGCCAGAGACGCCAAAATCCCCTGCCAGGTAGGCCAGAATCACATGGCGGACGCTCCGGAATCTCCCGCCGGGAAGGTAGGAACCACCTCTCAAACATACTGGAAGCACGTGCCGGACATGCCGGCACCACGTACTGGACAGACCAGAAACACCTGCCGGACCTGCCTGAACCACCTGCTGAGCACACCGGAACAACTTGCTCGACTCGCTGGAGCCACCTGCTGGACACCCCAAAATCACCAGCCAGCTATGCCAGAACCACTTGCCGTACACTCCGGAATCACCTGCTGGTTACACCAGAGCCACTTGGTGGACAATCCAGAATCACCTGCCGGACATGCCAGAACCACCTGTCACACATGCCGGAACCACGTGCCTGACACGCCGGAACCACCTCGCGGACAGACCGGAACCACCTACCAGACATGCCTGAACCACCTGCCGAGCATGCCGGAACCACCTGCCGGACACGCCAAAACCACCTGCGGGCTAGGCCAGAACCACTTGTAGGACTCTCCTGGAGCACCTGCCGGGCATGCGGGAACCACCTCTCAGACGTGCCAGAACCACGTGCGGCACATGACGGAACCCATTACCGGACAGACCGGAACCACCTGCTGGACACGCCAGAATCACCTGCCAAGAACACCGGAACCACCTGAACAGCTCGCCAGAAACACCTGCCGGACATGCCAAAATCACCTGCCGGCTACACCAGAACCTCTTGCCGGACACTCCGGAATCACCTGCCAGACATGATGCAACCAAATGTCAGACGTGCCAGAACCACGTGCCAGAGACACCGGATGCAACTGCCGAGCATGCCGGAACCTCCTGCTCAACTCGCTGTAACCACCTGCCGGGGA
Organism: Equus asinus; assembly: GCF_041296235.1. Lineage (NCBI taxonomy): Eukaryota > Metazoa > Chordata > Mammalia > Perissodactyla > Equidae > Equus > Equus asinus. The sequence goes on from NW_027225193.1 coordinate 5,225, forward strand.
CGCCAAAATCACCTGTCAGCTAGGCCAGAACCACGTGGCGGACTCTATGGAATCACCCGCCGGGCATGCCGGAACCAGCTCTCAGACGTGCCAGAAGCACGTGCCGGACACGCCGGAACCACCTACTAGAGAGACCGGAACCACCTGCCAGACCCGCCTGAACCACCTGCTGAGTACGCTGGAACAACCTGCTCTACTCGCTGGAGCCACCTGCTGGACACGCCAAAATCACCTGATGGCTACGCCAGCACCACTCGGCAGACAAGCCAGAATCACCTGCAGGGTATGCCGGAACCACCTCTCAGACGTGCCAGAACCCCTTGTCGGACACTCCGGAATCACCTGTCAGGCATGCCGGAACCACCTCTCGAGCGTGCCAGAATGACGTGCCAGAGACACCGGATGCACCTGCCGAGCACAGCCGGAACCTCCTCTTCGACTCGCCGGAACCACCAGCCAGAGACGCCAAAATCCCCTGCCAGGTAGGCCAGAATCACATGGCGGACGCTCCGGAATCTCCCGCCGGGAAGGTAGGAACCACCTCTCAAACATACTGGAAGCACGTGCCGGACATGCCGGCACCACGTACTGGACAGACCAGAAACACCTGCCGGACCTGCCTGAACCACCTGCTGAGCACACCGGAACAACTTGCTCGACTCGCTGGAGCCACCTGCTGGACACCCCCAAAATCACCAGCCAGCTATGCCAGAACCACTTGCCGTACACTCCGGAATCACCTGCTGGTTACACCAGAGCCACTTGGTGGACAATCCAGAATCACCTGCCGGACATGCCAGAACCACCTGTCACACATGCCGGAACCACGTGCCTGACACGCCGGAACCACCTCGCGGACAGACCGGAACCACCTACCAGACATGCCTGAACCACCTGCCGAGCATGCCGGAACCACCTGCCGGACACGCCAAAACCACCTGCGGGCTAGGCCAGAACCACTTGTAGGACTCTCCTGGAGCACCTGCCGGGCATGCGGGAACCACCTCTCAGACGTGCCAGAACCACGTGCGGCACATGACGGAACCCATTACCGGACAGACCGGAACCACCTGCTGGACACGCCAGAATCACCTGCCAAGAACACCGGAACCACCTGAACAGCTCGCCAGAAACACCTGCCGGACATGCCAAAATCACCTGCCGGCTACACCAGAACCTCTTGCCGGACACTCCGGAATCACCTGCCAGACATGATGCAACCAAATGTCAGACGTGCCAGAACCACGTGCCAGAGACACCGGATGCAACTGCCGAGCATGCCGGAACCTCCTGCTCAACTCGCTGTAACCACCTGCCGGGGACGCCAAAATCACCTGTCAGCTAGGCCAGAACCACGTGGCGGACTCTATGGAATCACCCCGCCGGGCATGCCGGAACCAGCTCTCAGACGTGCCAGAAGCACGTGCCGGACACGCCGGAACCACCTACTAGAGAGACCGGAACCACCTGCCAGACCCGCCTGAACCACCTGCTGAGTACGCTGGAACAACCTGCTCTACTCGCTGGAGCCACCTGCTGGACACGCCAAAATCACCTGATGGCTACGCCAGCACCACTCGGCAGACAAGCCAGAATCACCTGCAGGGTATGCCGGAACCACCTCTCAGACGTGCCAGAACCCCTTGTCGGACACTCCGGAATCACCTGTCAGGCATGCCGGAACCACCTCTCGAGCGTGCCAGAATGACGTGCCAGAGACACCGGATGCACCTGCCGAGCACGCCGGAACCTCCTCTTCGACTCGCCGGAACCACCAGCCAGAGACGCCAAAATCCCCTGCCAGGTAGGCCAGAATCACATGGCGGACGCTCCGGAATCTCCCGCCGGGAAGGTAGGAACCACCTCTCAAACATACTGGAAGCACGTGCCGGACATGCCGGCACCACGTACTGGACAGACCAGAAACACCTGCCGGACCTGCCTGAACCACCTGCTGAGCACACCCGGAACAACTTGCTCGACTCGCTGGAGCCACCTGCTGGACACCCCAAAATCACCAGCCAGCTATGCCAGAACCACTTGCCGTACACTCCGGAATCACCTGCTGGTTACACCAGAGCCACTTGGTGGACAATCCAGAATCACCTGCCGGACATGCCAGAACCACCTGTCACACATGCCGGAACCACGTGCCTGACACGCCGGAACCACCTCGCGGACAGACCGGAACCACCTACCAGACATGCCTGAACCACCTGCCGAGCATGCCGGAACCACCTGCCGGACACGCCAAAACCACCTGCGGGCTAGGCCAGAACCACTTGTAGGACTCTCCTGGAGCACCTGCCGGGCATGCGGGAACCACCTCTCAGACGTGCCAGAACCACGTGCGGCACATGACGGAACCCATTACCGGACAGACCGGAACCACCTGCTGGACACGCCAGAATCACCTGCCAAGAACACCGGAACCACCTGAACAGCTCGCCAGAAACACCTGCCGGACATGCCAAAATCACCTGCCGGCTACACCAGAACCTCTTGCCGGACACTCCGGAATCACCTGCCAGACATGATGCAACCAAATGTCAGACGTGCCAGAACCACGTGCCAGAGACACCGGATGCAACTGCCGAGCATGCCGGAACCTCCTGCTCAACTCGCTGTAACCACCTGCCGGGGACGCCAAAATCACCTGTCAGCTAGGCCAGAACCACGTGGCGGACTCTATGGAATCACCCGCCGGGCATGCCGGAACCAGCTCTCAGACGTGCCAGAAGCACGTGCCGGACACGCCGGAACCACCTACTAGAGAGACCGGAACCACCTGCCAGACCCGCCTGAACCACCTGCTGAGTACGCTGGAACAACCTGCTCTACTCGCTGGAGCCACCTGCTGGACACGCCAAAATCACCTGATGGCTACGCCAGCACCACTCGGCAGACAAGCCAGAATCACCTGCAGGGTATGCCGGAACCACCTCTCAGACGTGCCAGAACCCCTTGTCGGACACTCCGGAATCACCTGTCAGGCATGCCGGAACCACCTCTCGAGCGTGCCAGAATGACGTGCCAGAGACACCGGATGCACCTGCCGAGCACGCCGGAACCTCCTCTTCGACTCGCCGGAACCACCAGCCAGAGACGCCAAAATCCCCTGCCAGGTAGGCCAGAATCACATGGCGGACGCTCCGGAATCTCCCGCCGGGAAGGTAGGAACCACCTCTCAAACATACTGGAAGCACGTGCCGGACATGCCGGCACCACGTACTGGACAGACCAGAAACACCTGCCGGACCTGCCTGAACCACCTGCTGAGCACACCGGAACAACTTGCTCGACTCGCTGGAGCCACCTGCTGGACACCCCAAAATCACCAGCCAGCTATGCCAGAACCACTTGCCGTACACTCCGGAATCACCTGCTGGTTACACCAGAGCCACTTGGTGGACAATCCAGAATCACCTGCCGGACATGCCAGAACCACCTGTCACACATGCCGGAACCACGTGCCTGACACGCCGGAACCACCTCGCGGACAGACCGGAACCACCTACCAGACATGCCTGAACCACCTGCCGAGCATGCCGGAACCACCTGCCGGACACGCCAAAACCACCTGCGGGCTAGGCCAGAACCACTTGTAGGACTCTCCTGGAGCACCTGCCGGGCATGCGGGAACCACCTCTCAGACGTGCCAGAACCACGTGCGGCACATGACGGAACCCATTACCGGACAGACCGGAACCACCTGCTGGACACGCCAGAATCACCTGCCAAGAACACCGGAACCACCTGAACAGCTCGCCAGAAACACCTGCCGGACATGCCAAAATCACCTGCCGGCTACACCAGAACCTCTTGCCGGACACTCCGGAATCACCTGCCAGACATGATGCAACCAAATGTCAGACGTGCCAGAACCACGTGCCAGAGACACCGGATGCAACTGCCGAGCATGCCGGAACCTCCTGCTCAACTCGCTGTAACCACCTGCCGGGGACGCCAAAATCACCTGTCAGCTAGGCCAGAACCACGTGGCGGACTCTATGGAATCACCCGCCGGGCATGCCGGAACCAGCTCTCAGACGTGCCAGAAGCACGTGCCGGACACGCCGGAACCACCTACTAGAGAGACCGGAACCACCTGCCAGACCCGCCTGAACCACCTGCTGAGTACGCTGGAACAACCTGCTCTACTCGCTGGAGCCACCTGCTGGACACGCCAAAATCACCTGATGGCTACGCCAGCACCACTCGGCAGACAAGCCAGAATCACCTGCAGGGTATGCCGGAACCACCTCTCAGACGTGCCAGAACCCCTTGTCGGACACTCCGGAATCACCTGTCAGGCATGCCGGAACCACCTCTCGAGCGTGCCAGAATGACGTGCCAGAGACACCGGATGCACCTGCCGAGCACGCCGGAACCTCCTCTTCGACTCGCCGGAACCACCAGCCAGAGACGCCAAAATCCCCTGCCAGGTAGGCCAGAATCACATGGCGGACGCTCCGGAATCTCCCGCCGGGAAGGTAGGAACCACCTCTCAAACATACTGGAAGCACGTGCCGGACATGCCGGCACCACGTACTGGACAGACCAGAAACACCTGCCGGACCTGCCTGAACCACCTGCTGAGCACACCGGAACAACTTGCTCGACTCGCTGGAGCCACCTGCTGGACACCCCAAAATCACCAGCCAGCTATGCCAGAACCACTTGCCGTACACTCCGGAATCACCTGCTGGTTACACCAGAGCCACTTGGTGGACAATCCAGAATCACCTGCCGGACATGCCAGAACCACCTGTCACACATGCCGGAACCACGTGCCTGACACGCCGGAACCACCTCGCGGACAGACCGGAACCACCTACCAGACATGCCTGAACCACCTGCCGAGCATGCCGGAACCACCTGCCGGACACGCCAAAACCACCTGCGGGCTAGGCCAGAACCACTTGTAGGACTCTCCTGGAGCACCTGCCGGGCATGCGGGAACCACCTCTCAGACGTGCCAGAACCACGTGCGGCACATGACGGAACCCATTACCGGACAGACCGGAACCACCTGCTGGACACGCCAGAATCACCTGCCAAGAACACCGGAACCACCTGAACAGCTCGCCAGAAACACCTGCCGGACATGCCAAAATCACCTGCCGGCTACACCAGAACCTCTTGCCGGACACTCCGGAATCACCTGCCAGACATGATGCAACCAAATGTCAGACGTGCCAGAACCACGTGCCAGAGACACCGGATGCAACTGCCGAGCATGCCGGAACCTCCTGCTCAACTCGCTGTAACCACCTGCCGGGGACGCCAAAATCACCTGTCAGCTAGGCCAGAACCACGTGGCGGACTCTATGGAATCACCCGCCGGGCATGCCGGAACCAGCTCTCAGACGTGCCAGAAGCACGTGCCGGACACGCCGGAACCACCTACTAGAGAGACCGGAACCACCTGCCAGACCCGCCTGAACCACCTGCTGAGTACGCTGGAACAACCTGCTCTACTCGCTGGAGCCACCTGCTGGACACGCCAAAATCACCTGATGGCTACGCCAGCACCACTCGGCAGACAAGCCAGAATCACCTGCAGGGTATGCCGGAACCACCTCTCAGACGTGCCAGAACCCCTTGTCGGACACTCCGGAATCACCTGTCAGGCATGCCGGAACCACCTCTCGAGCGTGCCAGAATGACGTGCCAGAGACACCGGATGCACCTGCCGAGCACGCCGGAACCCTCCTCTTCGACTCGCCGGAACCACCAGCCAGAGACGCCAAAATCCCCTGCCAGGTAGGCCAGAATCACATGGCGGACGCTCCGGAATCTCCCGCCGGGAAGGTAGGAACCACCTCTCAAACATACTGGAAGCACGTGCCGGACATGCCGGCACCACGTACTGGACAGACCAGAAACACCTGCCGGACCTGCCTGAACCACCTGCTGAGCACACCGGAACAACTTGCTCGACTCGCTGGAGCCACCTGCTGGACACCCCAAAATCACCAGCCAGCTATGCCAGAACCACTTGCCGTACACTCCGGAATCACCTGCTGGTTACACCAGAGCCACTTGGTGGACAATCCAGAATCACCTGCCGGACATGCCAGAACCACCTGTCACACATGCCGGAACCACGTGCCTGACACGCCGGAACCACCTCGCGGACAGACCGGAACCACCTACCAGACATGCCTGAACCACCTGCCGAGCATGCCGGAACCACCTGCCGGACACGCCAAAACCACCTGCGGGCTAGGCCAGAACCACTTGTAGGACTCTCCTGGAGCACCTGCCGGGCATGCGGGAACCACCTCTCAGACGTGCCAGAACCACGTGCGGCACATGACGGAACCCATTACCGGACAGACCGGAACCACCTGCTGGACACGCCAGAATCACCTGCCAAGAACACCGGAACCACCTGAACAGCTCGCCAGAAACACCTGCCGGACATGCCAAAATCACCTGCCGGCTACACCAGAACCTCTTGCCGGACACTCCGGAATCACCTGCCAGACATGATGCAACCAAATGTCAGACGTGCCAGAACCACGTGCCAGAGACACCGGATGCAACTGCCGAGCATGCCGGAACCTCCTGCTCAACTCGCTGTAACCACCTGCCGGGGACGCCAAAATCACCTGTCAGCTAGGCCAGAACCACGTGGCGGACTCTATGGAATCACCCGCCGGGCATGCCGGAACCAGCTCTCAGACGTGCCAGAAGCACGTGCCGGACACGCCGGAACCACCTACTAGAGAGACCGGAACCACCTGCCAGACCCGCCTGAACCACCTGCTGAGTACGCTGGAACAACCTGCTCTACTCGCTGGAGCCACCTGCTGGACGCGCCAAAATCACCTGATGGCTACGCCAGCACCACTCGGCAGACAAGCCAGAATCACCTGCAGGGTATGCCGGAACCACCTCTCAGACGTGCCAGAACCCCTTGTCGGACACTCCGGAATCACCTGTCAGGCATGCCGGAACCACCTCTCGAGCGTGCCAGAATGACGTGCCAGAGACACCGGATGCACCTGCCGAGCACGCCGGAACCTCCTCTTCGACTCGCCGGAACCACCAGCCAGAGACGCCAAAATCCCCTGCCAGGTAGGCCAGAATCACATGGCGGACGCTCCGGAATCTCCCGCCGGGAAGGTAGGAACCACCTCTCAAACATACTGGAAGCACGTGCCGGACATGCCGGCACCCACGTACTGGACAGACCAGAAACACCTGCCGGACCTGCCTGAACCACCTGCTGAGCACACCGGAACAACTTGCTCGACTCGCTGGAGCCACCTGCTGGACACCCCCAAAATCACCAGCCAGCTATGCCAGAACCACTTGCCGTACACTCCGGAATCACCTGCTGGTTACACCCAGAGCCACTTGGTGGACAATCCAGAATCACCTGCCGGACATGCCAGAACCACCTGTCACACATGCCGGAACCACGTGCCTGACACGCCGGAACCACCTCGCGGACAGACCGGAACCACCTACCAGACATGCCTGAACCACCTGCCGAGCATGCCGGAACCACCTGCCGGACACGCCAAAACCACCTGCGGGCTAGGCCAGAACCACTTGTAGGACTCTCCTGGAGCACCTGCCGGGCATGCGGGAACCACCTCTCAGACGTGCCAGAACCACGTGCGGCACATGACGGAACCCATTACCGGACAGACCGGAACCACCTGCTGGACACGCCAGAATCACCTGCCAAGAACACCGGAACCACCCTGAACAGCTCGCCAGAAACACCTGCCGGGCATGCCAAAATCACCTGCCGGCTACACCAGAACCTCTTGCCGGACACTCCGGAATCACCTGCCAGACATGATGCAACCAAATGTCAGACGTGCCAGAACCACGTGCCAGAGACACCGGATGCAACTGCCGAGCATGCCGGAACCTCCTGCTCAACTCGCTGTAACCACCTGCCGGGGACGCCAAAATCACCTGTCAGCTAGGCCAGAACCACGTGGCGGACTCTATGGAATCACCCGCCGGGCATGCCGGAACCAGCTCTCAGACGTGCCAGAAGCACGTGCCGGACACGCCGGAACCACCCTACTAGAGAGACCGGAACCACCTGCCAGACCCGCCTGAACCACCTGCTGAGTACGCTGGAACAACCTGCTCTACTCGCTGGAGCCACCTGCTGGACACGCCAAAATCACCTGATGGCTACGCCAGCACCACTCGGCAGACAAGCCAGAATCACCTGCAGGGTATGCCGGAACCACCTCTCAGACGTGCCAGAACCCCTTGTCGGACACTCCGGAATCACCTGTCAGGCATGCCGGAACCACCTCTCGAGCGTGCCAGAATGACGTGCCAGAGACACCGGATGCACCTGCCGAGCACAGGCCGGAACCTCCTCTTCGACTCGCCGGAACCACCAGCCAGAGACGCCAAAATCCCCTGCCAGGTAGGCCAGAATCACATGGCGGACGCTCCGGAATCTCCCGCCGGGAAGGTAGGAACCACCTCTCAAACATACTGGAAGCACGTGCCGGACATGCCGGCACCACGTACTGGGACAGACCAGAAACACCTGCCGGACCTGCCTGAACCACCTGCTGAGCACACCGGAACAACTTGCTCGACTCGCTGGAGCCACCTGCTGGACACCCCAAAATCACCAGCCAGCTATGCCAGAACCACTTGCCGTACACTCCGGAATCACCTGCTGGTTACACCAGAGCCACTTGGTGGACAATCCAGAATCACCTGCCGGACATGCCAGAACCACCTGTCACACATGCCGGAACCACGTGCCTGACACGCCGGAACCACCTCGCGGACAGACCGGAACCACCTACCAGACATGCCTGAACCACCTGCCGAGCATTGCCGGAACCACCTGCCGGACACGCCAAAACCACCTGCGGGCTAGGCCAGAACCACTTGTAGGACTCTCCTGGAGCACCTGCCGGGCATGCGGGAACCACCTCTCAGACGTGCCAGAACCACGTGCGGCACATGACGGAACCCATTACCGGACAGACCGGAACCACCTGCTGGACACGCCAGAATCACCTGCCAAGAACACCGGAACCACCTGAACAGCTCGCCAGAAACACCTGCCGGAGCATGCCAAAATCACCTGCCGGCTACACCAGAACCTCTTGCCGGACACTCCGGAATCACCTGCCAGACATGATGCAACCAAATGTCAGACGTGCCAGAACCACGTGCCAGAGACACCGGATGCAACTGCCGAGCATGCCGGAACCTCCTGCTCAACTCGCTGTAACCACCTGCCGGGGACGCCAAAATCACCTGTCAGCTAGGCCAGAACCACGTGGCGGACTCTATGGAATCACCCGCCGGGCATGCCGGAACCAGCTCTCAGACGTGCCAGAAGCACGTGCCGGACACGCCGGAACCACCTACTAGAGAGACCGGAACCACCTGCCAGACCCGCCTGAACCACCTGCTGAGTACGCTGGAACAACCTGCTCTACTCGCTGGAGCCACCTGCTGGACACGCCAAAATCACCTGATGGCTACGCCAGCACCACTCGGCAGACAAGCCAGAATCACCTGCAGGGTATGCCGGAACCACCTCTCAGACGTGCCAGAACCCCTTGTCGGACACTCCGGAATCACCTGTCAGGCATGCCGGAACCACCTCTCGAGCGTGCCAGAATGACGTGCCAGAGACACCGGATGCACCTGCCGAGCACAGCCGGAACCTCCTCTTCGACTCGCCGGAACCACCAGCCAGAGACGCCAAAATCCCCTGCCAGGTAGGCCAGAATCACATGGCGGACGCTCCGGAATCTCCCGCCGGGAAGGTAGGAACCACCTCTCAAACATACTGGAAGCACGTGCCGGACATGCCGGCAACCACGTACTGGACAGACCAGAAACACCTGCCGGACCTGCCTGAACCACCTGCTGAGCACACCGGAACAACTTGCTCGACTCGCTGGAGCCACCTGCTGGACACCCCAAAATCACCAGCCAGGCTATGCCAGAGCCACTTGCCGTACACTCCGGAATCACCTGCTGGTTACACCAGAGCCACTTGGTGGACAATCCAGAATCACCTGCCGGACATGCCAGAACCACCTGTCACACATGCCGGAACCACGTGCCTGACACGCCGGAACCACCTCGCGGACAGACCGGAACCACCTACCAGACATGCCTGAACCACCTGCCGAGCATGCCGGAACCACCTGCCGGACACGCCAAAACCACCTGCGGGCTAGGCCAGAACCACTTGTAGGACTCTCCTGGAGCACCTGCCGGGCATGCGGGAACCACCTCTCAGACGTGCCAGAACCACGTGCGGCACATGACGGAACCCATTACCGGACAGACCGGAACCACCTGCTGGACACGCCAGAATCACCTGCCAAGAACACCGGAACCACCTGAACAGCTCGCCAGAAACACCTGCCGGGCATGCCAAAATCACCTGCCGGCTACACCAGAACCTCTTGCCGGACACTCCGGAATCACCTGCCAGACATGATGCAACCAAATGTCAGACGTGCCAGAACCACGTGCCAGAGACACCGGATGCAACTGCCGAGCATGCCGGAACCTCCTGCTCAACTCGCTGTAACCACCTGCCGGGGACGCCAAAATCACCTGTCAGCTAGGCCAGAACCACGTGGCGGACTCTATGGAATCACCCGCCGGGCATGCCGGAACCAGCTCTCAGACGTGCCAGAAGCACGTGCCGGACACGCCGGAACCACCTACTAGAGAGACCGGAACCACCTGCCAGACCCGCCTGAACCACCTGCTGAGTACGCTGGAACAACCTGCTCTACTCGCTGGAGCCCACCTGCTGGACACGCCAAAATCACCTGATGGCTACGCCAGCACCACTCGGCAGACAAGCCAGAATCACCTGCAGGGTATGCCGGAACCACCTCTCAGACGTGCCAGAACCCCTTGTCGGACACTCCGGAATCACCTGTCAGGCATGCCGGAACCACCTCTCGAGCGTGCCAGAATGACGTGCCAGAGACACCGGATGCACCTGCCGAGCACGCCGGAACCTCCTCTTCGACTCGCCGGAACCACCAGCCAGAGACGCCAAAATCCCCTGCCAGGTAGGCCAGAATCACATGGCGGACGCTCCGGAATCTCCCGCCGGGAAGGTAGGAACCACCTCTCAAACATACTGGAAGCACGTGCCGGACATGCCGGCACCACGTACTGGACAGACCAGAAACACCTGCCGGACCTGCCTGAACCACCTGCTGAGCACACCGGAACAACTTGCTCGACTCGCTGGAGCCACCTGCTGGACACCCCAAAATCACCAGCCAGCTATGCCAGAGCCACTTGCCGTACACTCCGGAATCACCTGCTGGTTACACCAGAGCCACTTGGTGGACAATCCAGAATCACCTGCCGGACATGCCAGAACCACCTGTCACACATGCCGGAACCACGTGCCTGACACGCCGGAACCACCTCGCGGACAGACCGGAACCACCTACCAGACATGCCTGAACCACCTGCCGAGCATGCCGGAACCACCTGCCGGACACGCCAAAACCACCTGCGGGCTAGGCCAGAACCACTTGTAGGACTCTCCTGGAGCACCTGCCGGGCATGCGGGAACCACCTCTCAGACGTGCCAGAACCACGTGCGGCACATGACGGAACCCATTACCGGACAGACCGGAACCACCTGCTGACACGCCAGAATCACCTGCCAAGAACACCGGAACCACCTGAACAGCTCGCCAGAAACACCTGCCGGGCATGCCAAAATCACCTGCCGGCTACACCAGAACCTCTTGCCGGACACTCCGGAATCACCTGCCAGACATGATGCAACCAAATGTCAGACGTGCCAGAACCACGTGCCAGAGACACCGGATGCAACTGCCGAGCATGCCGGAACCTCCTGCTCAACTCGCTGTAACCACCTGCCGGGGACGCCAAAATCACCTGTCAGCTAGGCCAGAACCACGTGGCGGACTCTATGGAATCACCCGCCGGGCATGCCGGAACCAGCTCTCAGACGTGCCAGAAGCACGTGCCGGACACGCCGGAACCACCTACTAGAGAGACCGGAACCACCTGCAGACCCGCCTGAACCACCTGCTGAGTACGCTGGAACAACCTGCTCTACTCGCTGGAGCCACCTGCTGGACAGCGCCAAAATCACCTGATGGCTACGCCAGCACCACTCGGCAGACAAGCCAGAATCACCTGCAGGGTATGCCGGAACCACCTCTCAGACGTGCCAGAACCCCTTGTCGGACACTCCGGAATCACCTGTCAGGCATGCCGGAACCACCTCTCGAGCGTGCCAGAATGACGTGCCAGAGACACCGGATGCACCTGCCGAGCACGCCGGAACCATCCTCTTCGACTCGCCGGAACCACCAGCCAGAGACGCCAAAATCCCCTGCCAGGTAGGCCAGAATCACATGGCGGACGCTCCGGAATCTCCCGCCGGGAAGGTAGGAACCACCTCTCAAACATACTGGAAGCACGTGCCGGACATGCCGGCACCACGTACTGGACAGACCAGAAACACCTGCCGGACCTGCCTGAACCACCTGCTGAGCACACCGGAACAACTTGCTCGACTCGCTGGAGCCACCTGCTGGACACCCCAAAATCACCAGCCAGCTATGCCAGAGCCACTTGCCGTACACTCCGGAATCACCTGCTGGTTACACCAGAGCCACTTGGTGGACAATCCAGAATCACCTGCCGGACATGCCAGAACCACCTGTCACACATGCCGGAACCACGTGCCTGACACGCCGGAACCACCTCGCGGACAGGACCGGAACCACCTACCAGACATGCCTGAACCACCTGCCGAGCATGCCGGAACCACCTGCCGGACACGCCAAAACCACCTGCGGGCTAGGCCAGAACCACTTGTAGGACTCTCCTGGAGCACCTGCCGGGCATGCGGGAACCACCTCTCAGACGTGCCAGAACCACGTGCGGCACATGACGGAACCCATTACCGGACAGACCGGAACCACCTGCTGGACCACGCCAGAATCACCTGCCAAGAACACCGGAACCACCTGAACAGCTCGCCAGAAACACCTGCCGGGCATGCCAAAATCACCTGCCGGCTACACCCAGAACCTCTTGCCGGACACTCCGGAATCACCTGCCAGACATGATGCAACCAAATGTCAGACGTGCCAGAACCACGTGCCAGAGACACCGGATGCAACTGCCGAGCATGCCGGAACCTCCTGCTCAACTCGCTGTAACCACCTGCCGGGGACGCCAAAATCACCTGTCAGCTAGGCCAGAACCACGTGGCGGACTCTATGGAATCACCCGCCGGGCATGCCGGAACCAGCTCTCAGACGTGCCAGAAGCACGTGCCGGACACGCCGGAACCACCTACTAGAGAGACCGGAACCACCTGCCAGACCCGCCTGAACCACCTGCTGAGTACGCTGGAACAACCTGCTCTACTCGCTGGAGCCACCTGCTGGACACGCCAAAATCACCTGATGGCTACGCCAGCACCACTCGGCAGACAAGCCAGAATCACCTGCAGGGTATGCCGGAACCACCTCTCAGACGTGCCAGAACCCCTTGTCGGACACTCCGGAATCACCTGTCAGGCATGCCGGAACCACCTCTCGAGCGTGCCAGAATGACGTGCCAGAGACACCGGATGCACCTGCCGAGCACGCCGGAACCTCCTCTTCGACTCGCCGGAACCACCAGCCAGAGACGCCAAAATCCCCTGCCAGGTAGGCCAGAATCACATGGCGGACGCTCCGGAATCTCCCGCCGGGAACGGTAGGAACCACCTCTCAAACATACTGGAAGCACGTGCCGGACATGCCGGCACCACGTACTGGACAGACCAGAAACACCTGCCGGACCTGCCTGAACCACCTGCTGAGCACACCGGAACAACTTGCTCGACTCGCTGGAGCCACCTGCTGGACACCCCAAAATCACCAGCCAGCTATGCCAGAGCCACTTGCCGTACACTCCGGAATCACCTGCTGGTTACACCAGAGCCACTTGGTGGACAATCCAGAATCACCTGCCGGACATGCCAGAACCACCTGTCACACATGCCGGAACCACGTGCCTGACACGCCGGAACCACCTCGCGGACAGACCGGAACCACCTACCAGACATGCCTGAACCACCTGCCGAGCATGCCGGAACCACCTGCCGGACACGCCAAAACACCTGCGGGCTAGGCCAGAACCACTTGTAGGACTCTCCTGGAGCACCTGCCGGGCATGCGGGAACCACCTCTCAGACGTGCCAGAACCACGTGCGGCACATGACGGAACCCATTACCGGACAGACCGGAACCACCTGCTGGACACGCCAGAATCACCTGCCAAGAACACCGGAACCACCTGAACAGCTCGCCAGAAACACCTGCCGGGCATGCCAAAATCACCTGCCGGCTACACCAGAACCTCTTGCCGGACACTCCGGAATCACCTGCCAGACATGATGCAACCAAATGTCAGACGTGCCAGAACCACGTGCCAGAGACACCGGATGCAACTGCCGAGCATGCCGGAACCTCCTGCTCAACTCGCTGTAACCACCTGCCGGGGACGCCAAAATCACCTGTCAGCTAGGCCAGAACCACGTGGCGGACTCTATGGAATCACCCGCCGGGCATGCCGGAACCAGCTCTCAGACGTGCCAGAAGCACGTGCCGGACACGCCGGAACCACCTACTAGAGAGACCGGAACCACCTGCCAGACCCGCCTGAACCACCTGCTGAGTACGCTGGAACAACCTGCTCTACTCGCTGGAGCCACCTGCTGGACACGCCAAAATCACCTGATGGCTACGCCAGCACCACTCGGCAGACAAGCCAGAATCACCTGCAGGGTATGCCGGAACCACCTCTCAGACGTGCCAGAACCCCTTGTCGGACACTCCGGAATCACCTGTCAGGCATGCCGGAACCACCTCTCGAGCGTGCCAGAATGACGTGCCAGAGACACCGGATGCACCTGCCGAGCACGCCGGAACCTCCTCTTCGACTCGCCGGAACCACCAGCCAGAGACGCCAAAATCCCCTGCCAGGTAGGCCAGAATCACATGGCGGACGCTCCGGAATCTCCCGCCGGGAAGGTAGGAACCACCTCTCAAACATACTGGAAGCACGTGCCGGACATGCCGGCACCACGTACTGGACAGACCAGAAACACCTGCCGGACCTGCCTGAACCACCTGCTGAGCACACCGGAACAACTTGCTCGACTCGCTGGAGCCACCTGCTGGACACCCCAAAATCACCAGCCAGCTATGCCAGAGCCACTTGCCGTACACTCCGGAATCACCTGCTGGTTACACCAGAGCCACTTGGTGGACAATCCAGAATCACCTGCCGGACATGCCAGAACCACCTGTCACACATGCCGGAACCACGTGCCTGACACGCCGGACACCACCTCGCGGACAGACCGGAACCACCTACCAGACATGCCTGAACCACCTGCCGAGCATGCCGGAACCACCTGCCGGACACGCCAAAACCACCTGCGGGCTAGGCCAGAACCACTTGTAGGACTCTCCTGGAGCACCTGCCGGGCATGCGGGAACCACCTCTCAGACGTGCCAGAACCACGTGCGGCACATGACGGAACCCATTACCGGACAGACCGGAACCACCTGCTGGACACGCCAGAATCACCTGCCAAGAACACCGGAACCACCTGAACAGCTCGCCAGAAACACCTGCCGGGCATGCCAAAATCACCTGCCGGCTACACCAGAACCTCTTGCCGGACACTCCGGAATCACCTGCCAGACATGATGCAACCAAATGTCAGACGTGCCAGAACCACGTGCCAGAGACACCGGATGCAACTGCCGAGCATGCCGGAACCTCCTGCTCAACTCGCTGTAACCACCTGCCGGGGACGCCAAAATCACCTGTCAGCTAGGCCAGAACCACGTGGCGGACTCTATGGAATCACCCGCCGGGCATGCCGGAACCAGCTCTCAGACGTGCCAGAAGCACGTGCCGGACACGCCGGAACCACCTACTAGAGAGACCGGAACCACCTGCCAGACCCGCCTGAACCACCTGCTGAGTACGCTGGAACAACCTGCTCTACTCGCTGGAGCCACCTGCTGGACACGCCAAAATCACCTGATGGCTACGCCAGCACCACTCGGCAGACAAGCCAGAATCACCTGCAGGGTATGCCGGAACCACCTCTCAGACGTGCCAGAACCCCTTGTCGGACACTCCGGAATCACCTGTCAGGCATGCCGGAACCACCTCTCGAGCGTGCCAGAATGACGTGCCAGAGACACCGGATGCACCTGCCGAGCACGCCGGAACCTCCTCTTCGACTCGCCGGAACCACCAGCCAGAGACGCCAAAATCCCCTGCCAGGTAGGCCAGAATCACATGGCGGACGCTCCGGAATCTCCCGCCGGGAAGGTAGGAACCACCTCTCAAACATACTGGAAGCACGTGCCGGACATGCCGGCACCACGTACTGGACAGACCAGAAACACCTGCCGGACCTGCCTGAACCACCTGCTGAGCACACCGGAACAACTTGCTCGACTCGCTGGAGCCACCTGCTGGACACCCCAAAATCACCAGCCAGCTATGCCAGAGCCACTTGCCGTACACTCCGGAATCACCTGCTGGTTACACCAGAGCCACTTGGTGGACAATCCAGAATCACCTGCCGGACATGCCAGAACCACCTGTCACACATGCCGGAACCACGTGCCTGACACGCCGGAACCACCTCGCGGACAGACCGGAACCACCTACCAGACATGCCTGAACCACCTGCCGAGCATGCCGGAACCACCTGCCGGACACGCCAAAACCACCTGCGGGCTAGGCCAGAACCACTTGTAGGACTCTCCTGGAGCACCTGCCGGGCATGCGGGAACCACCTCTCAGACGTGCCAGAACCACGTGCGGCACATGACGGAACCCATTACCGGACAGACCGGAACCACCTGCTGGACACGCCAGAATCACCTGCCAAGAACACCGGAACCACCTGAACAGCTCGCCAGAAACACCTGCCGGGCATGCCAAAATCACCTGCCGGCTACACCAGAACCTCTTGCCGGACACTCCGGAATCACCTGCCAGACATGATGCAACCAAATGTCAGACGTGCCAGAACCACGTGCCAGAGACACCGGATAAAAAAAACGAGCATGCCGGAACCTCCTGC
>NW_027225194.1:0-95302 GCF_041296235.1 Equus asinus
GCCCCGCGACGCGACGCGACGCGCGACGCGCGCTGCACAGCGCTGCACAGCTGCCGGGACGGGGCGGCGGTGGGTCCTCTCTCTCGTGCCGCAGCTGCCTCGCCGAGCAGCCTGTGGAGAGGGGCTGGGGCGAGCCGGACGGTGGAGGGCGGGGCGCCCGGCCGGGGCTTTGGCGGGGCGGTCGGCGTGGGAATGGCGGTCGCTGCGGGCGCGGCAGCGAGGGCGCCCCCCAGAGGCGGTCCGTCCCGGCGGACGAGGGCTGCCGCGTCGGGCGCGGCGCCTGGCGCTGGCGCGGGGCGGCGGTTGGTGGCGCCGGCAGGCAGCGCGCGCTGCGGGCGGGCGGGGCGCCGGAGCAGGCCATGCCAGGCGGCGGCGGCGGCGGCGGCGGCGGCGGCGTGGCGGCGGCGGCCGGACTGTGGCGCGCAGCCCCGGGCCGGCCCGGGGCAGGCCGGGCTGTGCGCGGCGTTGGTGGGGGCAGGCAGGAAGGTCGTCTTCCAAGCAGTTGACCCGGGTTCGATTCGGCCAACGCAGCGGGCCGACCTTTTGCCGAGTTGCGGGCCCTCCCGCCCGGAGTGCCGGGGCGGCGGCGGCGGGCGTGCGGCTGTGCGTGTGTGTGTGTGTGCGTGTGTGTGTGTGCGTGTGTGCGCGCGCAGCGTTTTGAGGGCGCGGCGAGCAGGAAGCCGCGGCGAGGGCGCGTGCCTGGGCCGGGGCGGCGGGCGGCCGGCTCCGCGCGTGTGGGCCCCCGGCGGCGAGGGAGCGGCGAGCGGGCGGGCTGCGGGCCCCGGGTCCAGGGAGGCGCAGGCGAGGCGCGAAGCTCCGACGCTCCCTGGTGGTCTAGTGGTTAGGATTCGGCGTTCACGGCGCCGCGGCCCGGGTTCGATTCCCCGTCAGGGGAAGCCTTTCTTCTTCCTCTCCGCCTGCCCGCCTGCCGGCCGCCCGACCTCCGCCCTCCCGGCGCGGCGCGGGCGGCCGCGACTCCCTCCTCCCCCCACCACGCACACGCAGCCCGCGCCGGAGCTCGCCGTTTCGCCCTCTCGCCCCCTGGCCTCGGCCTCCCGACAAGGCCACCCGCCACGCTCCAGCCCTGACCCTGCCACGCCCCTCCACCCTGCCAACGGCAGACCCCGGCCCCGCCGCCCTGGGCGTCTCCCCCTCCTCCTCCTCCTCCCTCCCGGACGCCGCCTCGCTTCCCTCTTCCTCGGTGGCTGGGGCCGCCTCTCTCCGCCGTGCCGTGGGGGCCACAGCTCCCCGCCGGCCCCTTCGCACGCGTTTCGACTCTCCCGCAGCCTGGCTTCGGCCGCGACAGCCCCGCGGCCCCCCAAGCCGCCCCTTGGTCCCTCCCGAGGTGGGGCCGCCGGTGGGGGCTGGGGCTGGGGGGTGCGGGGCGGGAGGGGGCAGGGGTCTCCTGGACCGGTCGGCCACCTGCCGAGACCTGTGGTCCCTGGCCCCCGCCCCTCGCGCCAGCCAAGGCGCCGGCAGCTTTCCCGCCGCCGCCTGCCGGGTCCCGGGCCCGCTGCGTGTCCCGGGGGCCCGCGGCGATTGGGCGCCAGGGGCGTCTGGTCTCGCGCGGGCGTGAGCCGAGGGCCCGTCGCGGCGCCCGAGAGGCGGAGATGGGCCAGTGACCCTCGACCCGTCCGTCCGTCGGGCTAGCGAGACCAGCCCGCCGCGGAGGAGACAGAGCAGGGAGCTGGCAGGAGGGCCGTTCCGGAAAACGCCACGGGCAAGCAGGTGGGGAGGGGCTGGGCGGACGGGTGGCGGGGGTGGCCAGCGTTTTCTTCCAGTGGCCTCAGCGACGCTCCGCGTCCTATGGCCAAGTGGCCGGGGCGTTCCCCGGAACTTGCCTCCCCCACGCCCCCTCCCCCCCCACCGAGCTGGGACTTTGGACGGCGTCTCTTCCCGCCGGCGTCCACCCACGCCATCCCTCTCTCCAGCCCCGCATCCATCTTCCTGCGGCTGCTCCCCAAAGGAGATGGCAGCTCTCCGGCCTCGTCGCCACGACGGGCGCGCCGCCGTGAGCCAGCGGAGCTGAGTATCTGTCCAGGGACCGGTTCCGGCCGAGGCAGAGGGGAGGGCCGAGCCGATGAGCGGCAGGAAGCTGCCGCGGGCCCCACGCTGGATTCTTGACGGAGCCGTTCTCCCCTGTGCCAAGGCGTCTCGGGCATAGGGGTGCGCCCGTGAGCGCGGAAGCTCCCCCACGGGCCCGGCCGGGGTGTGCTGGCGTGCGCGTGCGGGGGCGGGAGACGGTGCGGGATGGAGGCGCGGTCCCGGTGGGTGGCCCCCCACGCGGGCTGCGGGCACAGGGCCAAGTGACCCCAGGAAGAGGGCACGGCGGTGAGCCGCGCGGTGGGTGGCGTGAGGAGGAGTCCCGGGTGTGCGAGGGCGGAGCGCCGCGGGCCCGGCGGGAGGTGCGGGGCTTGCGGGAACGGGGCCGCTCAGGCAGGGGCTCCGGGCGTTCAGGCTCTGGCCGGCACGGGTGGCGGCGGCATCTAGGCTGGGGACGAGGGGCCTGAGCGGGGAGGGGGACAGGGCCGGGGGAAGACGAGTCCTCGGGGCGGGTCGTGCGAGAGAGGACCACAGTGTCCGCGGTTGTTGGCGGATGGTGGGGCGGGGGCTCTGGAGGCCGAAGGAGCGCGTGCAAGCAGGGGCAGGCATCTCGGTGCGAGAAGGACGGAAGCCCTCGGCGGGGAGGACGCCGCGGGCGAGACTGGCTGTGGCCGCGCGTGTGGTGAGGCTAAGGAGTAGGGGGAGAGAGGGGTGGGGAGCGGGCAAGGGCGGGGAATGCCCCTGCCCCAGAGACAGAAACGACCTGTCCGTGCGAGAGTCGCGTCTCTCGGGTGTGCGTTGGGGGTTGGGAGTTGAGAAGAGGCCATGGGACCAACGGAACGGAGTGATCCCCGGCCGGGAAGGACTTTGGAAACGGGGCGCGGGGAGGAGGAAGCCTGACAGGCGTCGGGTGTTGGAGCACAGTAGGGGGGTGGGGAGGGTGGGAGGTGGAGGGGTTGGGGCTGGGGTGCGGCTTGGGGCTTGCAGGCTGGGGTGGCGCGGCGGCTTGGCAGTGTCCTCGGGGCGTCCTTGCCGGGGTGGCGGCGAGGATTCGCCGTGGTGCCGGTGCTGACGCGTGGTGGACTTGGTGCTGCGCCGGTGAAGGGGGGAGGGGCGGTGGGTGGACTGGGTGGCAGTGGCGGCGCAGGTGGCTTCGGTGGTGGAGGGCCCGGCGAGCGTGCAACCGATGGCGGCCGAGCGGGATCAGGTGAACACACGGCGGGCGTGCATGGTGACGATCTCGCGGAACTCTTTGGAAAGACTCCCCGAGGGCGCGCCATCAGGACACGGGGTCCTCCGGGGAGAAGGCGGTGGGTCACCCGTAGGAGCGGCACGTTCCTTCCTGCCGGCAGTGCCAACGCCGCGTAACTTGCCGGCCGGGGTCAGAGCGAGCCAGAGAGCGGGGAAAGGTGGCGGAGCGTGAGGAGGTGGGGCGTGCATGGGCCCGCGTGTGCTGCGGGAGAGTGTCCCCGAAGGGAAACGCGTGACTCGAGCGGGGTCACGGGAAGGAAAAGAAGAGGGACAAGGGGAAGGAAGGTGCGCGGGCACGAGAGTGGCCGGGCCGGTGAATGTGTCAGGGCACGGGGGTTTGGGGGCGGGGCGTTTGGTTCCCGGGGTGCGTGTTTGGGGGCGGAGGGGGGGGACTTTTGTCTCCAGGGCGGAGAGCGAGGCCCGGCGGGCGGAAGGCAGCGAGCGGGGGCGTCTCGAGCGCAGGAGAGAGGCAGCCCAGCCGGACGTCGGGGCCGCGGGACCAAAAGGGGACGGGGTGCTGCATGGGCCGGAATCGAACCCGGGCCTCCCGCGTGGCAGGCGAGAATTCTACCACTGAACCACCCATGCACCGGTGGCCGGCGTTACTCGCGGGCGCCGCCCCCAGCTGCGCCTTCGCCACCAGCCGCCCGACACTGGTCGCCGGCGTCCTGCGGGCCATCTCCCCCATCCGAGCCAGTCGGCGGACGGGGCAGCTGGAAGAGGCTGCGGGGCCCTGGAGGGCGCTCGGGGGCGGGGCGCGGTAGGGAGGGGGGTGCGGAGCAGGGAGACCCGGAGGCGCGGCGGGCACCTGTGCGCCGAGGCGCGGGAGGAGCCGCGACAGAGCGGGGGCGGCCCTCGGCCCATCCCGCGCTCTTGTGTCCGGCTCCAGGGCCGCCGCGACCCCGCCGGCGCGGCCGGAGGCCAGGAGCCGCGCCCAGCCTGGCCCGCGCTCGAGTGCCAACGAGGGGCGGCGATCTGTGGCGGGCGACGGCCTCTCTTCGACGACCCACGGGCCCGCCCAAGTCCCCCGGGCGGCGGGCTTCCCCGCGGGTGCGCTGGGCGCGGCGGGCCGTGCGCCGGGCGCCAACGGCGCGGGCCCGCCTGACGAGAGCAGGGCAGGGCAGGGCAGGGCAGGGCAGGGCAGGGGCTGGGCAGGGCTGGGCAGGGCTGGGCTGGGCGGGAGGGCCGTGGCGTGGGGGCGGCCGTGGGAGCCGCAGGCGGGAGCGCGCCGGCCGCCCGCCGCTGAGCGGCGCCAGCCAAGAGAGACCCGAGGGGCCCGAGCCTGGCGCCTGCGCCCGCCGACGGCTCGCCCGCAAGGTCCGGCTCCGGGGTGCGTTGGTGGCGAGGCAGGAGCGCGGTCTTGGATGGCGGGCGCGCTTGGCAGAGTGGTCGTCGCCGGCGGACGCCCGCGGAGGAGGCGCGCCGCCGTGTCGTCGTGGGTTTGGGCCCCCGAGGCGCCTTCGCGTGCAGACGGGGCTTGGCCCCCTGCCGTGGGCCCGACGGGCGGTGGGCGACGGGGATCCAGGGCTTCGGCTCGCTGCTCCCCGAGCCAGCTTGCCGGGTTGGGCCCGCGTGCCAGGCAGGCCCCGTGGGCAGGAGGGCGCTGTGGTGGGCTGGCGAGCAGAAGGCCGGGCTGCGTGGGGCCCGGGAGGCAGGCAGGTGTGGCTCGGGCGCAGCGTCCGAGGTGAAAAAGTCGTGGAAAGGGCACCACAGGCCACCGAGATGGGGAGACCATGACCTGAGCAGGGTGTGGAGAGGATGGGCGGGCCGGGCGGCCGGGGGGCTGTGGGAAAGGACAGCGTGTTGGACGGTGTGCCGCCCGTTGCGCAGGCGTGGCGCTCCAAGAGCGAGGCGCTGTGCGCTCAGGCAGAAGTCGGAGGGTGACCCGTGGGAGGAAGCTTTGCTCACGCAGGGTCGGGTGGGGTGGTGGGGTGGGGAGGGGGAGTGGGGAGGGAGTGGGAGCGCGAGTGAGGGAGGGCTACACAACCCCTAATGGGGGGGCTCGTGTGCGGAGGGGGAAGGGGGCAGAGCAGGCGAGGAACGATGGGGCGCGAAGTCCTGAAGCCCCCGTGTGGGTCCGGTGGGAAGGGTGTGTGAGTGAGTGGGCGTGGGGGGCGCGCGCGCTGTGTCGGGAAGGCCGGTTGCCAGTGGGTTCGAGGCGCTGGGGCAGCCTCCTGGGCTGAGTGCGCTGCGCGCGCAGCGGCGGGCGTGAGAAGCGGGTGGGGTGGAGAGGCGTGCGTGTAGGGGCCCGGGAGCCGGGCGCGGCGGCCAGGGTCGAGCGCGCCTGTGCCCGGGCCGGCCAGGAAGGCGGCCAAGGGCGGCGCTCGGGCGTGTGCGGGAGGCCCGGGTAGGCGGGCGTTGGTTGGGCGGGCTGCGCGTCGGCGTGCTTCGGGGGAGTGGACCCCAACCACGCCTCCAGGGGAGACTCGGCGACCTGAACGCAGCGCCTTAGACCGCTCGGTCATCCCGACGGCGGGCCTGGGCGCGTGGCCGCCGCCTGGCTGGGAGCCGACGCGGCCGGCGGGGTGCCCCTTAGACGCTTCCGCGGCGCCTGGCGGGCGTCTTGTGGGCGTCGCCACGGACGGACGCGCGCCGGCCGACGGGGAGCAAGCCAGCGGACTCGCCCGGCTCCACCGCCCGCCGCCGCCCGTCGCCCACCGGGCGCCCGGCCGGGACAAGGCCGCGGTTCGGCGCGCGCCCCCTTCCCTCCTCGCCGCCCTCGCTGGCCCTCCCGAGAGGGCTCCCTCCCCGCGGCGCGATCTCCGCACGGGAGGCAGAGGCGGCGCAGACTCGCATTTCCAGCCGCCGCCGCCGCCGCCGCCAGGGCCGGGCGCGCGGTCGGGGTCGTGTGCGCGGCCGCGGGCCGCTTGCTGGATGACGCGGTCGTTTGGCTGTCGGGGTCGGATGGGGCACACGTGCCGGGCACCGGTGGCGGCGGGCAGGGCCTCGAGGGCGGGGGTCGGCGTCGGGCAGGCAGCCGGAGAGCGGTCGGCGCCGGCGGCCGCCGCCGTCCTCGTTAGTATAGTGGTGAGTATCCCCGCCTGTCACGCGGGAGACCGGGCACCGATTCCCCGACGGGGAGGCAAGACGTCCCTTTTGGGTGGCTGGCGCCGCTCTGCGTCCGGCCGCTGGGCTCCCGAGGGCCCTCGTCTCTGCCGCGCCGCCCGCCTCCAGCCCCCGAGGGCGCTTCTTCGCCCTGCCCCGCCCTCCAGCCAGGCGCAGGCCGCCAACCCAAGTGCCCGGCCTGCCCACGGGACCCCTCCCCGAGGCCCCTCGCCGCCGGGCGGCGGTCGTTCGGCACGGCCGAGCCAAGGCTTCCTCTGCCCCCGAGCCGGGACGAGCGGCCCGCCCCCAGCGGCTGGCGCACGGGGCTCCCCGCACGGCTGCCGGGCCGCGCGACACGCGCGCTGCACAGCGCGCGTGCAGCTGCCGGGACGGGCGGCGGGTGGGTCCTCTCTCGGCGCGCGCAGCTGCCCGCCGAGCAGCCTGTGGAGAGGGGCTGGGGGCGAGCCGGACGGTGGAGGCGGGCGCCCGGCCGGGGCTTTGGCGGGGCGGTCGGCGGGGAATGGCGGTCGCTTGGTGGCGCGGGTAGCGAGGCTTCTCCAGAGGCGGTCCGTCCCGCGGACGAGGGCTGCGCCTGGCCGGGCGCGGGCGCCTGCGCTGGCGCGGGGCGGCGGTTGGGGCGGCCGGCGGGAGGCAGCGCGCGCGCTGCGGGCGGGCGGGGCGTCGGAGCAGGGCTGCGCCAGGCGGCGGCGGCGGCGGCGGCGGCGGCGGCGGCGGCGGCCGGACTGCTGGCGCGAGCCCCGGCGCTCAGCGTTCGGGGCAGGCCGGGCTGTGCGGCGTTGGTGGCATAGTGGTGAGCATAGCTGCCCAAGTGCCGCCGACCCGGGTTCGATTCTCGGCCACCGCAGCGGGCCGACCTTTTGCCGAGCGTGGCCCTCCCGCCCGGGGAGGCGGGGCGGCGGGCGGCGGGGCGGCGGCTGTGCGTGTGTGTGTGTGTGCGTGTGTGTGTGTGCGTGTGTGCGCGCGCAGCGTTTTGAGGGCGTGGCAGGGAAGAGCCGGCGAGGGCGCGTGCCCGCCCCGGGGCGGCGGGCGGCTGGCCTGCGCAAGGCGGGGCCCCGGCGGCGAGGGAGCGGCGAGCGGGCGGGCTGCGGGGCCCCGGGTCCAGGAGGCGCAGGCGAGGCGCGAAGCCCGACGCTCCCTGGTGGTCTAGTGGTTAGGATTCGGCGCTCTCAGCCCCGCCGCGGCCCGGGTTCGATTCCCGGTCAGGGAAGCCTTTCTTCTCTCTCCGCCTGCTCCCGCTCGTCGGTCGCTCGACCTCCGCTCCCCGGAGCGCGGGGCGCGAGGCCGCGACTCCCCTCCCCCCACCACGCACACCCTTAGCCCGGCCGCCGGAGCTCGCTCGCTCGCCCCCTCGCCCTGGCCTCGGCCTCCCGGGACAGCGTCACCCGCCACGTCCAGCCCTGACCCTGCCACGCCCTCCACCCTGCCAACGGCAGACCCTTCGCTCCCGCCGCCCCCCTGGGCTGCCTCCTCCTCCTCCTCCTCCTCGGACGCCGCCTCGCTTCCCCTCTTCCTCGGTGGCTGGGGCCGCCTCTCCCCCCGCCGTGGCCGCGGGCGCACAGCCCCCGCCGGCCCCCGCACGCGCGACTCTCCCGCAGCCCGGCTTCGGCCGCGACAGCTTCGGCGGCCCCCGGCCGGCCGCCCCTGGTCCTCCCGAGGTGGGCCGGTGGTGGGGGGGCTGGGGCTGGGGGTGCGGGCGGGAGGGGGCAGTGGGGTCTCTGGACCGGTCGGGCCACCTGCCGAGACCCGTGGTCCCTGGCCTCGCCCTCGCGCCAGCCGCGCCGGCAGCTCCCGCCGCCGCCTGCCGGGTCCTGGGCCCGCTGCGTAAACCCGGGGGCCCGGGCGATTGGGCGCCAGGGGCGTCTGGGTCTCGCGCGCGGGCGTGGGAGCCGAGGGCCCCGGCCGCGGCGCCCGAGAGGCGGAGATGGGCCAGTGACCCTCGACTCCGTCCGTCCGTCGGGCTAGCGAGACCAGCCCGCCGCCGCGGAGGAGACAGAGCAGGGAGCTACAGGAGGCCGTTCCGGGAAAACGCCACGGGCAGCAGGTGGGGAGGGGCTGGGGGCGGACGGTGGCGGGGGTGGCCAGCGTTTTTCTTCCAGTGGCTCCCAGCGACGCTCCGCGTCCCATGCAGGCCAAGTGGCCGGGGCGTTCCCCGGAACTCTTGCCTCCCCCACGCCCCTCCCCCACCGAGCTGGGACTTTGGACGGCGTTCCCCCCTTCCCCGCCGGCTCCCACCCACGCCTATCCCTCTCCAGCCCCGCATCCATCTTCTTCCTGCGGCTGCTCCCCAAAGGAGATGGCAGCTCTCCGGCCCCTGTCGCCGGCCGGGCGCGCCGCCTGAGCTGCCGGAGCTGAGTATCTGTCCAGGGACCGGTTCCGGCCGAGGCAGAGGGGAGGGCCGAGCCGATGAGCGGCAGGAAGCGGCCGCGGGCCCCACGCTGGACTTTGGACGGGAGCCGTTCCCCTTCCCCTGTGCCAAGGCGCCCGGTGGGCATAGGGGTGCGCCCGTGAGCGTCGGGAAGCTCCCCCACGGGCCCGGCCGGGGTGCTGGGCGTGCGCGTGCGGGGGCGGGAGACGGTGCGGGATGGAGGCGTCGGTCCCGGTGGGTGGCCCCCCACGCGGTCAGGCAGGGCCATGACCCCTAGGAAGAGGGCGGGCCCGGCGGTGAGCCGCGGTGGGTGGCGTGAGGAGGGAGTCCCGGGTGTGCGAGGTGAGCGCCGCGGGCCCGGAGGGAGGTGCGGGGCTTGCGGGAACGGGCCGCCAGGCAGGGGCCCGGGGCGGCCAGGCCCCTTGGCCGGCACGGTGGCGGCGGGTGAGATCTAGGGTTGGGGTGGGGACGAGGGGCCTGAGCGGGGGAGGGGGGGACAGGGCCGGGGGAAGATAGTCCCTGGGCGGGTCGTGCGAGAGAGGACCACAGGGTCCGCGGGGTTGTTGGCGGATGGTGGGGGCGGGGGCCTGGAGGCCGTAAGGAGCGGCGGGTGGCAAGCAGGGGCAGTGTCCGGTGCGAGGAAGACGGAAGCCCCTGCGGTGGGAGAGGACGCCGGCGGGCGAGACTGGCTGTGCTGCGCCTGCGAGGTGGTGAGGCTAAGGAGTAGGGTGAGAGGAGGGGGTGGGGAGCGGGCAAGGGCGGGAATGCCCCTGCCCCAGAGACAGAAACGACCTGTCCTGGGGACAGAGAGAGTCGCGTCTCGGGTGTGCGTTGGGGGTTGAGTTGAGAAGAGGCCAAAGGGACCAACGGAACGGAGGATCCCCCGGCCGGGAAGGATTTGGAAAGTGGGGGCGCGGGGAGGGGAGGGGGGCCCGACAGGCGCGGGGTGTTGGAGCAGTAGGGGGTGGGGAGGGAGGTGAGGGGGTTGGGGTCGGGGGTGCGGCTTGGGCTTGGAACGGCTGGGGTGGCGGCGGGCGGGCTTGGCAGTGTCCTCGGGGCGTCCTGGGGGCTGGGGTGGCGGCGAGGATCATCGGTGCCGGTGCTGACGCGTGTGGACTTGGTGCTGGCGCCGGGGGAAGGGGGGAGGGGCGGGGTGGGTGGGACTGGGTGGCAGTGGCGGCGCAGGTGGTTTCGGTGGTGGAGGCCCCGGCGAGCGTTGGCAACCGATGGCGTCGGAGCGGATCAGGTGAACACACGGCGGGCGTGCATGGTGACGAGACCCCGCGGAACTCTTGGAAAGACTCGAGGCGCGCCATCAGGCATTACTGGGGACCCTCCGGGAGAAGGCGGGGGTCACTCCGAGAGAGCGGCACGTCTCCGGCCGGCAGTGCCACCGCCGCGTAACCCACGCCGGGCTGGAGCGAGCCAGAGAGCGCGGAAAGGTGGCGGAGCGTGAGGAGGCGGGGCGTGCATGGGCCCGCGTGTTGCGGGGAGAGTTGTCCTCGAGTGAAACGTGACTCGGAGCCGTGGGTCACGGGAAGAAAGAAGAGGGATGGCCGGGAAGGAAGGTGCGCGGGCACGAGAGTGGCTGGGCCGGTGGTCGTGTCAGGGCACGGGGGTTTGGGGGGCGGGCGTTGTCCCCGGGGTGCGTGTTTGGGGGCGGAGGGGGGGACTTTTGTCTCCAGGGCGAGAGCGAGGGGCCCGGGGCGGGCGGAAGGTGTTGGTGTGCGCGGGGGGGCGGCCTCGAGCGCAGGAGAGACAGGGCTGTTGGTCGTCGGGGCCGCGGGACCAAAAGGGGACGGGTGCTGCATGGGCCGGGAATCGAACCCGGGCCTCCCGCGTGGCAGGCAGAATTCTACCACTGAACCACCCATGCATCGTGGCCGGCGCCACCAGGCGCCGCCCCAGCGGCGCTCGCCACCAGCCGCCCGACACTGGTCACGATCGCGGGGCCATCTCCTCCATCCGAGCCAGTCGGCTGGCGGACGGGGCAGCTGGAAGAGAGGCTGCGGGGCCTCTGGAGGGCGCCGGGGGCGGCGGTAGGAGGGGGTGCGACAGGGAGACCCGGAGGCGCGCGGGCACCTGTGCGCCGAGGCGGAGGAGCCGCGACAGAGCGGGGCGGCCCCCGGCCCATCCCGCCTTGTGTCCGGCCCAGGGCCGCCGCGACCCTGCCGCGCCGGCCGGAGGAGCCACGCGCCTGCCCGGGCCCGCGCCGAGCGCCATCCAGGGGCGGCGATCTGTGGCGGGCGACGGCGCCCGACGACCCCACGTGGGCCCGCCCAAGTCCCCTGGGCGGCGGGCTTCCCGCGGCGAGCCGGCGCGTGGCCGGCGCGGGCCGCCAACGGCGCGGCTCGCCGGACGAGAGCAGGGTGAAAGGGCAGGGCAGGGCAGGGCAGGGCAGGGCTGGGCAGGGCTGGGCAGGGCTGGGCTGGGCGGGAGTGGCCGCGGTGCAAAGGCCGTGGAGCCGCAGGCTGGGGAGCGCCGCTCGGTCGCCCCGCTGAGCGGCGCTCAGGGCCAAGAGACCCGAGGGGCCCGAGCCTGGCGCCTGCGCTCTGGCCGACGGCTCGCCCGCAAGGGTCCCGGCTCCGCGTTGGTGGCGAGGCAGGAGCGCGGTCTTGGAGGAGCAGTGCCGCTTGGCAGAGTGGCTGCCGGCCGGCGGGCCGCCCGCGGAGGAGGCGCGCCGTCGTGTCGTCGTGGGTTTGGGCTCCGAGGCGCCCGCGCGGCAGACGGGGCTTGGCCTCCGGCCGTGGGCCCGACGGCGTGTGGGCGACGGATCCGAGGGCTCGGTCACGGTCCTCCGGGAGCCAGCCGCCGGGTTGGGGCCCGCGTGCCGGGGCAGTGCCCGTGCAGGGAGGGCGCTGTGGTGGGCTGGCGAGCAGAAGGCCGGGCTGCGTGGGGCCCGGGAGGCAGGCATGTGCGCCCGGGCGAGGCCCCGAGAAAGTCGTGGTGGGGCACCACAGGCCACCCAGATGTAGCGGTGGGGACGGCGACCCGAGCAGGGTGTGGAGAGGATGGGCGGGCCCGGCGGCCGGGGCCGGGAAAGGACAGCGTGTTGGACGGTGTGCCGCCCGTTGCGCAGGCGTGGCGCTCCAAGCGAGGCGCTGTGCGCCAGGCAGAAGTCGGAGGGTGACCCGTGGAGGCGCTTTTGCTCACGAGGGTCGGTGGGGTGGGGTGGGGTGGGTGGGGTGGGGTGGGGGAGGGGGAGGCGGGAGTGAGTGGGAGCGGAGTGGGAGGGGGAGGGCGCGCGAACCCCCCCCATCGCGGCCCGCGCGGAGGGAAGGGGAGCGAGGCGGAACGATGGGGCGCGAAGTCCCGTCCCCGCGCGGGGTCCGGTGGGCGGCGGGTGCGTGAGCGGGAGGGCGGGGGCGCGCGCGCTGTGGCCGGCAAGCGTCGGTTGCCAGTGTCCCGAGGCGCTGGGCAGCCTCCCTGGGCTGGCGCGCCAGGCGCGCGCAGCGGCGGGCGGAGAAGCGGGTGGGGTGGAGAGGCGTGCGTGTAGGGGCCTGGAGCCTGGCGCGGCGGCCAGGGCACAGAGCGCCAGCCCGGGCCGGGCCAGGAAGGCGGCCAAGGGCGGCGCTCGGGTGTGCTGCGGGAGGCCTGGTAGGCGGGCGTTGGTTGGCGGGCCGAAAGGTCGGCGTGTCAGAGGCGGGGATCCGAACCCACGCCTCCAGGGAGGACTGCGACCCGAACGCAGCGCCTTAGGACCGCCGGCCATCCTGACGGCGGCTCAGCGTGGCCGCCGCGCCTGGCTGGGAGCCGACGGGCCACGCGCCAGTCCCCCGTCGCCCGCGGCGCCTGGCGGGCGTCTTTGTGGGCGCGCTCACGGACGGGACGCGCCGCGCCGGCTGAGCGGTGAGCAAGGCTGAAGCGGACTCGCCCGGCCCACCCCGCCGCCGCCCCGTCGCCCACCCCCCGGCGCCGGCCGGGACAGTGTCGTCGCCCGCGCGCGCCCCCCCTCTCGCCGCCGCTGGCCCTTCTTCGAGAGGGCTCCTTCCCTCGCGGCGCGACCGCACGGGAGGCAAGAGGCGGCGCAGACTCGGCATTTCCAGCCGCCGGCCGCCGCCGCCGCCAGGGCCGGGCGCGCGGTCGGGGGCCGGGTGATGGCCGCGGGCCGCTTTGCTGGATGACGCGGTCGCTTGGCTGTCGGGTCGGATGCGCGAAAGCACGTGCCGGGCACCGGTGGCGGGCAGGCCCTCGAGGGCGGGGGTCGGCGTCGGCAGGCAGCCGGAGAGCGTCCGGGCGCCGGCGCGGCCGCCGCCGTCCCTAGTATAGTATATATCCCCGCCTGCTGCCGGGAGTCCGGCCCGAGCCTCCCCCGACGGGGAGGCAAGACGTCCCTTGGTGGCTGGCGCCGCTCTGCGTCCGGCCGGCCCGGCGTCCCCGCAGGGCCCTTCTTCGCCCCGGCCGGCGCCCGCCCTCCAGCCCCTCCAGGCCGCCCTGCCCCGCCTCCAGCCAGGCGCAGGCCGTCAACCCGTGCCTTGCCTGTCCCACTGGGACCCCCTCCCCGAGGCCCTCGCTCGCCGGGCGGCGGTCGTTCGGCACGGCCGAGCGCGTGCTTCTCTGTTTCGCACGCCGACGCAGTTCCGTCCGCCCCCAGCGGCTGGCGCACGGGGCCCTCGCACGCGACGCGACGCGCGACGCGTGCACAGCCGCACAGCGCGCGTCGGGACGGGCGGCGGGCGGTCCCCTCGGTGCGCGCAGCTGCCCTCCGAGCAGCCCGTGGAGAGGGGCTGGGGCGAGCCGGACGGTGGGAGGGCGGGCGCCCGGCCGGGGCTTTGGCGGGGCGGTCGCGGCGGGGAATGGCGGGCCGGGTGGCCGGCAGCGAGGCGCCCCAGAGGCGGTCCGTCCCGGCGGACGAGGGCCGCCGCGCGCGGGCCGGCGCTGGCGCGGGGCGGCGGTTGGTGGCCGCGCGCGCGCGGCGGGCGGGCGGGGCGTCGGGCGGCCGGCGCCAGGCGGCGGCGGCGGCGCGCGCGCGGCGGCCGGACCGTTGTGGCGCGAGCCCCGGGCCCGGCGTTCGGCAGGCCGGGCCGCGGCGTTGGTGGTGAGTAGGGCGAGCATAGCTGCCTTCCGCGCAGTTGGACCCGGGTTCGGGCCTCCCGGCCAACGAGCGGCCGACCTTTTGTCGAAACGCGCGCGCGGGCCCCTCTCGCCCCGGGAGGCGGGCGGCGCGGCGGGCGTGCGCGTGCGTGTGTGTGTGTGTGCGTGTGTGTGTGTGCGTGTGTGCGCGCGCAGTGCTTTAAGAGGGCGCGCGCAGCAGGAAGCACGCGAGGGCGCGTGCCTGGGCCGGGGCGGCGGGCGGCTGGCCTGCGCAAGGCAGGGGCCCCGGCGGCCGGGAGCGGCGAGCGGGCGGGGGCCGCGGGCCCCGGGTCCAGGAGGCGCAGGCGAGGCGCGTCCGACGCTCCCTGGTGGTCTAGTGGTTAGGATTCGGCGCTTCAGATCGTCGCGGCCCGGGGTTCGACCCCGGTCAGGGTTTCTTCCTCCGTCTCGCCCGCCCGCCGCCCGACCCTCGCCTCCCCGATGCGCGGGCGGCCGCGACCCTCCTCCACACGCATCTTTAGCCCGCGCCGGAGCCCTCGCTCGCTTCGCCCTCGCCCTGGAGCCCCGGCCTCCCGACAAGGCCTTTTCACCCGCGCCACGTCCAGCCCTGACCTTGCCACGCCCCCTCCACCCCGCCAACGGACCCCCCGGGTCCCCGCCGCCCCCCCACGCCCTCCCCTCCTCCTCCTCCTCGGACGCCGCCCGCCCTCTTCCTCGGTGGCTGGGGGCCGCCTCTCCCGCCGCAGCCGCGGGCCGCCGCAGCCCCCGCCGCCGGCCCCCCGCACGCGCGCTCGACTCTCCCCCCCCCGCAGCTCCGGCCCGGCCGCGACAGCTCTCGCGGCCCCCAAGCCGCCCCTTGGTCCCTCCCGAGGTGGGGCCGCCGGTGGGGGCTGGGGCTGGGGGTGCGGGCGGAGGGCGGGCGGGGTCTCCCTGGACCGGTCGCCACCTGCCGAGACCTGTGTCCCCGTCCGCCCTCCCGCCAGCCAAGGCGCCGGCAGCTTTCCCGCCGCCGCCTGCCGGGTCCTGGGCCCGCTGCGTGTCCCGGGGCCCGGGCGATTGGGCGCCAGGGGCGTCTGGGTCCCGCGCGTGGGAGCCGAGGGCCGCCGCGCCCCAGGGAGGCGGAGATGGGCCAGTGACCCCTTCGACCCGTCCGTCCGTCGGCCACGAGACCAGCCCGCCGCGGAGGAGGACAGAGCAGGGAGCTGCAGGAGGCCGTTCCGGAAACGCCACGGGCAAGCAGGTGGGGAGGGGCTGGGGGCGCACGTGGCGGGGTGGCCAGCGTTTTCTTCCAGTGGCCTCAGCGACGCCCGCCGTCCCAGGCTGCGGGCCGGGGCGTCTCTCGGAACTCTTGCTCCTCCCCACGCCCTCCCCACCGAGCGGGGACTCCTTGGACGGCGTCTCTTCCCCGCCTCGGCGTCCACCCACGCCCATCCCTCCAGCCCCGCATCCATCTTCTCCCTGCGGCCGTCCCGGCGGAGACAGCTCTGCCCCTTGCCGCGACTGGCCGGGCGCGCCGCCGGTGAGCGCGGGCGGAGCTGAGCATTCGTCCAGGGACCGGTTCCGGCCGAGGCAGAGGGGAGGGCCGGGAGCCGATGAGCGGCAGGAAGCTGCCGCGGGCCCCACGCTGACTTGACGGAGCCGTTCTCCCTGTGCCAAGGCGCTTCTCGGTGGGCATAGGGTGCGTCCCCGCCGAGCGCGGGGAAGCTCCTCCACGGGCCCGGCCGGGTGCCGGGCGGGCGCGTGCGGGGGCGGGGAGACGGTGCCCGGAAGGAGGCGTCGGTCCCGGTGGGTGCTCCCCGCACGCGGGTCGGGGGGCCGCGGCACAGCTGCGGACCCCAGGAAGAGTGGCCGGTCGCGGTGAGCCGCGGTGGTGGCGGAGGAGGAGTCCCGGGTGCGAGCGGAGCGCCGCGGGCCCGAGAGGAGCGGTGCGGGGCTTGCGAGGCCGCCAGGCAGGGGCCCGGGCGGCCGCGCCCTGGCCGGCACGGTGGCGGCGGTGAGATCTAGGGTTGGGGTGGGGGACTAGGGGGCCTGAGCGGGGAGGGGGGACAGGGCCGGGGGAAGGCGAGTCCTCGGGCGGGTCGTGCGAGAGAGGACCACAGGGTCCGCGGGGTTGTTGGCGGATGGGGCGGGGGGCCTGGAGGCCGTAAGGAGCGGCGGGTGGCAAGCAGGGGCAGTGGGCTCCGGTGGCGAGGAAGACGGAAGCCCCTGCGGTGGGAGAGGACGCCGCGGCGAGACTGGCTGTGCTGCGCTGCGAGGTGGTGAGGCTAAGGAGTAGGGTGAGGAGGGGGTGGGGAGCGGCGGGCGGGGAATGCCCCTGCCCCAGAGACAAACGACCTGTCCTGGGGACACAGAGAGTCTCGTCTCTGGTGTGCGTTGGGGGTTGAGTTGAGAAGAGGCCAAAGGGAACCAACGGAACGAGGATCCCCCGGCCGGGAAGGACGGGAAAGTGGGGGCGCGGGAGAGGCTGACAGGCGTCGGGGTGTTGGAGCAGTAGGGGCGGGGTGGGGAGGGTGGGAGGTGGAGGGGTTGGGCTGGGGTGCGGCTTGGGGCTTGCAGGCTGGGGTGGCGGCGGCGCGATTGGCAGTGTCCTCGGGGCGTCCTGGGGGGCGGGGTGGCGGCGAGGATTCGGCTCGTGGTGCCGGTGCTGACGCGTGGTGGACTTGGTGCTGGCGGCCGGGGGGAAGGGGGAGGGGCGGTGGGTGGGACTGGGTGGCAGTGGCGGCGCAGGTGGTTTCGGTGGGAGAGGGCCCGGCGAGCGTTGGCAACCGATGGCGGCCGAGCGGGATCAGGTGAACACACGGCGGGCGTGCATGGTGACGCATCCGGGCGGAACTCTTTGGAAAGACCGAGGGCGCCGCCATCAGACACGGGGACCCTCCGGGGAGAAGGCGGTGGGTCACCCGTAGGAGCGGCACGTTCCTTCCTGCCGGCAGTGCCAACGCCGCGCAACTTGCCGGCCGGGGTCAGAGCGCAGCCAGAGAGCGGGGAAAGGTGGCGGAGCGGAGGGAGGTGGGGCGTGCGCGGCCCGGCGTGTGCTGCGGGAGAGCGTCCCTCGATAAAACGCGTGACTCGAGCGGGGTCACGGGAAGGAAAAGAAGAGGGACAAGGAAGGAAGGTGCGGGCACGAGAGTGGCTGGGCCGTGAATGTCAGGGCACGGGGGTTTGGGGGCGGGGCGTTTGGTTCCCGGGGTGCGTGTTTGGGGGCGGAGGGGGGGGACTTTTGTCTCCAGGGCGAGATGAGGGGCCCGGGGCGGGCGGAAGGTGTTTGTGTGTGGGGGCGGCCTCGAGCGCAGGAGAGGCAGCCTAAGCTGGACGTCGGGGCCGCGGGACCCCAAAAGGGGACGGCGCTGCATGGGCCGGGGAATCGAACCCGGGCCCCCCGCGTGGCAGGCGAGAATTCTACCACTGAACCACTCCATGCACCGGCCGGCGCACCAGGCGCCGCCCCAGCGGCGCCGCCACCAGCCTCGGCCACTCGGGTCACGGGCCCTGCGGGGCCATCTCCTCCATCCGAGCCAGTCGGCGGACGGGGCAGCCGGAAGCAGAGGCCGCGGGGTTCCCGGCGGGCGCCGGGGGCGGGCGCGGTAGGGAGGGGGGTGCGGAGCAGGGAGACCCGGAGGCGCGGTGGCACCTGTGCGCCGAGGCGCGGAGGAGCCGCGATGGGCCGTGGGCGGCTCTCTCTGCCCATCCCGCGCCTTGTGTCCGGCCCAGGGCCGCCGCGACCCCTGCCGGCGTCGCCGGGCAGCCGAGCCGCGCCCAGCCTGGCCCGCGCTCGAGTGCCAACCCAGGGGCGGCGATCTGTGGCGGGCGTACGTTCCCTTCGACGTACCCACGGGCCCGTGCCCAAGTCCCCTGGGCGGCGGGCTTCCCCGCGGGGCAGGCGCTGGGCGCGTGGCCGTGCGCGGGCGCCACGGCGCGGGCTCGGTCGGACGAGAGCAGGGCAGGGCAGGGCAGGGGCAGGCAGGGCTGGGTGCAGGGCTGGGCAGGGCTGGGCTGGGCGGGGAGGGCCGTGGCGGGGCGCGGTGGAGCCGCAGGCTGGGGAGCGCCGCCTCGGCCGCCCTCGTCGCTGAGCGGCGCTCACAGAAGCCAAGAGACCCGAGGCCTGAGCGGCCCTGGCGCCTGCGCTCTGGCCGACGGCTCGCCCGCAAGGGTCCGGCTCCGGGGTGCGTTGGTGGCGAGGCAGGAGCGCGGTCTTCGGGCGGCGGGCGCGCTTGGCAGAGTGGCTGCCGGCCGGCGGGCCGCCCGCGGAGGAGGCGCGCTC
This sequence comes from Equus asinus, assembly GCF_041296235.1. NCBI lineage: Eukaryota > Metazoa > Chordata > Mammalia > Perissodactyla > Equidae > Equus > Equus asinus. The sequence continues at coordinate 18,021 of NW_027225194.1, forward strand.
GTCGTGTCGTCGTGGGTTTGGCCCCCGAGGCGCCTTCGCGCGTGCAGATCGCCCTGGCCCCGGCCGTGGGCCCGACGTGGCGTGTGGGCGACGGGGATCCAGGGCTTCGGCTCGCTGCTCCCCGGAGCCAGCTTGCCGGGTTGGGCCCGCGTGCCAGGCAGGCCCCGTGCAGGGAGGGCGCTGTGGTGGGCTGGCGAGGCAGAAGGCCGGGCTGGCGTGGGGCCCGGGAGGCAGGCATGTGTGGCCCGGCGAGGCCCCGAGGTGAAAAGTCGCGGTGGGAGGCACCACAGGCCACCGAGATGGGGACGGCGACTGAGCAGGGTGTGGAGAGGATGGGCGGGCCGGGCGGCCGGGGGGCTGTGGGAAAGGACAGCGTGTTGGACGGTGTGCCGCCCCGTTGCGCAGGGCGTGGCGCTCCAAGAGCGAGCGCCTGTGCGCCAGGCAGAAGTCGGAGGGTGACCCGTGGAGGAAGCTTTTGCTCACGCAGGGTCGGGGTGGGGTGGGGTGGGGTGGGGTGGGGGGAGGGCGGGGAGTGAGTGGGAGCGCGAGTGGGAGGGAGGGCCACACAACCCCCTAATGGGGGCTCGGGGCGGAGGGGGGAAGGGGAGAGCAGGCGAGGAACGATGGGGCGCGAAGTCCTGAAGCCCCCGCGTGTGGGGTCCGGTGGGAAGGGTGTGTGAGTGAGTGGGCGGGGGGCGCGCGTTGTGTCGGGAAGGCCGGTTGCCAGTGGGTTCGAGGCGCTGGGGCAGCCTCCTGGGCTGAGGCGCCAGGCCGCGCAGCGGCGGGCGTGAGAAGCGGGTGGGGCGGGAGAGGCGTGCGTGTAGGGGCCTGGAGTTTGGCGCGGCGGGCCACAGGCCGGAGCGGCCGCGTCCGGCCGGCCAGGAAGGCGGCCAAGGGCGGCGCCCGGTGCGGGAGTCTCGGGTAGGCGGGCGTTGGTTGGGCGGGCTGCAAGGTCGGCGTGTCAGGAGTGGGATTCGAACCCACGCCTCCAGGGGAGACTGCGACCTGAACGCAGCGCCTTAGACCGCCGGCCATCCTGACGGCGGGCCTGGGCGCGTGGCCGCTCGCCTGCTGGGAGCCGACGCGGTCGGGGCGGGGCCCTTGGCCGCCCGCGGCGCCTGGCGGGCGCTCTTGTGGGCGCGCCACGGACGGACGCGCGCGCCGGCCGACGGGGAGCAAGGGCCAGCGGACTCGCCCGGCTCCACCGCCGCCGCCCCGTCGCCCACCCCCGGCGCCGGCCGGGACAAGGCCGCGGCCCGGCGCGCGCCCTCTCTCCTCGCCGCCGCTGGCCCCCCGAGAGGGCCTCCTTCTCGCGGCGCGATCTCCGCACGGGAGGCAAGAGGCGGCGCAGACTCGCATTTCCGGCCGCCGCGCCGCCGCCAGGGCCGGCGCGCGCGGTCGGGGTCGTGTGCGAGCCGCGGGCCGCTTGCTGGATGACGCGGTCGTTTGGCTGTCGGGTCGGGATGGGCACACGTGCCCGGGCACCGTGGCGGGTGAGGCCTCGAGGCGGGGTCGGCGTCGGCAGGCAGCCGGAGAGCGGTCGGGCGCCGGGCGGCCGCCGCCGTCCTCGTTAGTATAGTGGTGAGTATCCCCGCCTGTCACGCGGGAGACCCGGTTCGATTCCCCGACGGGGAGGCAAGACGTCCTCGAGGCTGGCGCCGCTCTGCGTCCGGCCGCTTGCCCCCGAGGGCTCTTCTTCGCCCTGCCGCGCCCCGCCCTCCAGCCCCGAGGGCGCTTTCTTCGCCCTGCCCCGCCCTCCAGCCAGGCGCAGGCCGCCAACCCGCGTGCCCGGCCTGCCCACGGGACCCCCTCCCCGAGGCCCTCGCCGTCGGGCGGCGGTCGCCCGGCACGGCCGAGCCAAGGCTTCCTCTGCTCCCCGCAGCGCCCGACGCAGCGGCCCGCCCCCAGCGGCCGGCGCGACGCCCCTGCGACGCGACGACGCGACGCGCGACGCCGCGCTGCACAGCTGCACAGCTGCCGGGACGGGGCGGCGGGTGGGTCCTCTCTCGGTGCGCGCAGCTGCCCCGCCGAGCAGCCTGTGGAGAGGGGCTGGAAGCAGCCGGACGGTGGAGGGCGGGCGGCCCGGCCGGGGCTTTGGCGGGGCGGTCGGCGTGGGAATGCAGCGGTCGCTTGGTGGCGCGGCAGCGAGGGCGCCCCCCAGAGGCGGTCCGTCCCGGCGGACGAGGGCTGCCGCCGGGCGCGGCGCCTGCGCTGGCGCGGGGCGGCGGTTGGTGGCGCCGGTGGCAGCGCGCGCTGCGGGCGGGCGGGGCGTCGGAGCAGGCTGCGCCAGGCGGCGGCGGCGGCGGCGGCGGCGGCGATGGCGGCGGCGGCCGAGACTGTTGTGTATGCCGAGCCCCGGCCGGCGTCTCGGGGGCAGGCCGGGCTGTGCGGGGCGTTGGTGGTATAGTGGCAGCATAGCTGCCTTCCAAGCAGTTGACCCGGGTTCGATTCTCGGCCAACGCAGCGGGCCGACCTTGCCGAGTTGCGTCCTCCCGCCCCGGGAGGCGGGCGGCGAAGCGGCGGGCGTGCGGCTGTGCGTGTGTGTGTGTGTGCGTGTGTGTGTGTGCGTGTGTGCGCGCGCGCAGCGTCTTTGAGGGCGCGGCGAGCAGGCCGGCGAGGGCGCGTGCCTGGGCCGGGGCGGCGGGCGGCTGGCCTGCGCAAGGCAGTGGCCCCGGCGGCGAGGGAGCGGCGGCCGCACGGGCTGCGTGGCCCCGGGTCCAGGAGGCGCAGGCGAGGCGCGGGCCCGACGCTCCCTGGTGGTCTAGTGGTTAGGATTCGGCGCTCTCACACCGCCGCGGCCCGGGTTCGATTCCCGGGTCAGGGAAGCCTTTCTTCTTCCTCTCCGCCTGCCCGCCTGCCGGCCGCCCGACCTCCGCCTCCCGGCGCGGCGCGGGCGGGGCCGCGGGCCCCCCTCCCCCCCCCACCACGCACCCCTAGCCCGCGCCGGAGCTCGCTCGCTCGCCCTCGCCCCCGGGCCTCGGCCTCCTCGACAAGGCCACCCGCTCACGTCCAGCCCTGACCCTGCCACGCCCTCCACCCCTGCCAACGAGACCTTTTCGGCCCTCGCTCGCCCCTGGCGTTCCCCTCCTCCTCCTCCTCTCGGACGCCGCCTCGTCTCCCCTCTTCCTCGGTGGCTGGGGCCGCCTCTCTCCCCGCCGTGGCCGCGGGCGCACAGCCCCCCGCCGGCCCCCGCACGCGCGCGACTCTCCCGCAGCCTGGCTTCGGCCGGGGCGACAGCTTCGTCGCCCCCAAGCCGCCCCTTGGTCCCTCCCCGAGGTGGGGCCGGGTGTGGGGGCTGGGGCTGGGGGTGCGGGCGGGAGGGGGCAGGGGTCTCCCCTGGACCGGTCGGGCCACCTGCCGAGACCTGTGGTCCCTGGCCTCGCCCCCGCGGCCAGCCAAGGCGCCGGCAGCTTTCCCGCCGCCGCCTGCCGGGTCCTGGGCCCGCTGCGTGTCCCGGGGGCCCGGCGATTGGGCGCCAGGGGCGTCTGGGTCTCGCGCGGGCGTGGGAGCCGAGGGCCCGGCCGCGGCGCCCGAGAGGCGGAGCTGGGCCAGTGACTCACCGCCCCCGTCCGTCGGGCTAGCGAGACCAGCCCGCCGCGGGAGGAGACAGAGCAGGGAGCTAGGAGGCCGTTCCGAAAACGCCGCGGGCAGGGTGGGGAGGGGCTGGGGGCGGACGGGTGTCGGGGTGGCCAGCGCGCGCTTCCGTGGCCTCAGCGACGCTCCGCCGTCCCATGGCCAAGTGGCCGGGGCGTTCCCCGGACCCCGCCCACGCCCCTCCCCCCACCGAGCTGGGGACTTTGGACGGCCCTTTCCCGCTCGGCGTCCACCCACGCCACCCCTCTCTCCAGCCCCGCATCCATCCCCGCGGCTGCCCCCAAAGGAGATGGCAGCTCTCCGGCCCCGGCCGCCACGACGGGCGCGCCGCCGTGAGCCAGCGGAGCTGAGTATCTGTCCAGGGACCGTTCCGGCCGAGGCAGAGGGAGGGCCAGCCGACGAGCGGCAGGGCTGCCGCGGGCCCCACGCTGGACTTTGACGGAGCCGCTCTCCCCGGGGCGGGCGCCCCGGTGGGCATAGGGTGCGCCCCGTGAGCGCGGGGAAGCTCCCCCACGGGCCCGGCCGGGGTGCTGGCGTGCGCGTGCGGGGGGCGGGAGACGCATGCGGGATGGAGGCGTCGGTCCCGTGGTGGCTCCCCACGCGGGTCAGGCACAGGGCCAAGGACCCCAGGAAGAGGGCACGGCGGTGAGCCGCGCGGTGGGTGGCGTGAGGAGGAGTCCCGGGTGTGCGAGCGGAGCGCCGCGGGCCCGGAGGAGGTGCGGGGCTTGCGGGGAACGGGCCGCTCAGGCAGGGCTCCGGGCGGCCAGGGCCCCTTGGCCGGCACGGGTGGCGGCGGCGGGTGAGATCTAGGGTTGGGGTGGGGACGAGGGGCCTGAGCGGGGAGGGGGACAGGGCGGGGAAGCGAGTCCTCGGGGCGGGTCGCGAGAGAGGACCACAGGTCCGCGGGGTTGTTGGCGGATGGTGGGGCGGGGGGGCCTGGAGGCCGAAGGAGCGGCGGGTGGCAGCAGGGGCAGTGGGCTCCGGCGAAGACGGCCCCTGCGGTGGGAGAGACGCCGGCGGGCGAGACTGGCTGTGCTGCGCTGCGAGGTGGTGAGGCTAAGGAGTAGGGTGAGAGGAGGGGTGGGGAGCGGGCGGGCGGGGAATGCCCCTGCCCCAGAGACAGAAACGACCTGTCCTGGGGACAGAGAGTCGCGTCTCGGGTGCGTTGGGGGTTGAGTTGAGAAGAGGCCAAAGGGACCAACGGAACGGAGGATCCCCGGCCGGGAAGGACGGGGAAAGTGGGCGCGGGGAGGAGGGCCTGACAGGCGTCGGGGTGTTGGAGCAGTAGGGGGGTGGGGAGGGGTGGAGGTGAGGGGTTGGGGCTGGGGTGCGGCTTGGGGCTTGCAGGCTGGGGTGGCGGCGGCGGGCTTGGCAGTGTCCTCGGGGCGTCCCAGGGCGGGGGTGGCGGCGAGGATTCGTCGTGGTGCCGGTGCTGACGCGTGGTGGACTTGGTGCTGGCGCCGGGGGAAGGGGGGAGGGGCGGGGTGGGTGGACTGGGTGGCAGTGGCGGCGCAGGTGGTTTCGGTGGTGGAGGGCCCGGCGAGCGTTGCAACCGACGGCGGCCGAGCGGGATCAGGTGAACACACGGCGGGCGTGCATGGTGACGATCTCGCGGAACTCTTTGGAAAGACTCGAGGGCGCGCATCAGGACACGGGACCCTCCGGGAGAAGGCGGTGGGTCACCCGTAGGAGCGGCACGTTCCTTCCTGCCGGCAGTGCCAACGCCGCGTAACTTGCCGGCCGGGGTCAGAGCGAGCCAGAGAGCGGGGAAAGGTGGCGGAGCGTGAGGAGGTGGGGCGTGCATGGGCCCGCGTGTGCTGCGGGAGAGTGTCCCCGAAGGAAACGCGTGACTCGAGCGGGGTCACGGGAAGGAAAAGAAGAGGGACAAGGAAGGAAGGTGCGCGGGCACGAGAGTGGCTGGGCCGTGAATGTGTCAGGGCACGGGGGTTTGGGGGCGGGCGTTTGGTCTCGGGTGCGTGTTTGGGGGCGGAGGGGGGGGGGGACTTTTGTCTCCAGGGCGAGAGCGAGGGCCCGGGGCGGGCGGAAGGTGTTGGTGTGTGGGGGCGGCCTCGAGCGCAGGAGAGAGGCAGCCTAAGCTGGACGTCGGGGCCGCGGGACCAAAAGGGGACGGGGTGCTGCACGGGGCCGGGAATCGAACCCGGGCCTCCCCGCGTGGCAGGCGAGAATTCTACCACTGAACCACCCATGCACCGGTGGTCGGCGCCACCAGGCGCCGCCCCCAGCGGCGCTCGCCACCAGCCGCCCGACACTGGTCACGGCCCTGCGGGGCCATCCCTCCATCCGAGCCAGTCGGCGGACGGGGCAGCTGGAAGAGAGGCTGCGGGGCCCTGGAGGGCGCCGGGGGCGGGCGCGAGAGGGGGGGTGCGGAGCAGGGAGACCCGGAGGCGCGGTGGCACCTGTGCTACGAGGCGGGAGGAGCCGCGACAGAGCGGGGCGGCCCTCGGCCCATCCCGCGCCTGTGTCCGGCCCAGGGCCGCCGCGACCCCGCGCCGGCGGCCGCCGGAGGAAGCCAGGAGCCGCGCCCAGCCTGGCCCGCGCCGAGTGCCAACGAGGGGCGGCGATCTGTGGCGGGCGACGTTCCCTTCGACGACCCACGGGCCCGTGCCCAAGTCCCCCGGGCGGCGGGCTTCCGCGGGGCGCTGGGCGCGTGGCCGTGCGCGGGCGCCGAACGGCGCGGCCTGCCGGACGAGAGCAGGGCAGGGCAGGGCAGGGCAGGGCAGGGCAGGGCTGGGCAGGGGCTGGGCTGGGCGGGAGGGCCGTGGCGTGGGCGGCCGTGGGAGCCGCAGGCTGGGGAGCGCTCGGCCGCCCGCCGCTGGAGCGGCGCCAGGCCAAGAGACCCGAGGGGCCTGAGCCTGGCGCCTGCGCCCTGGCCGACGGCTCGCCCGCGAAGGGTCCCGGCCCGGTGCGTTGGTGGCGAGGCAGGAGCGCGGTCTTGGATGGCGGGCGCGCTTTGGCAGAGTGGCTGCCGGCCGGCGGGCCGCCCGCGAGGAGGCGCGCCCGTCGTGTCGTCGGGGTTTGGGCCCCCGAGGCGCCCGCGCGTGCAGACGGGGCTTGGCCCGGCCGTGGGCCCGACGGGCGGGGGCGACGGGGATCCAGGGCGCTGCTTCCCCGAGCCGGCCGGCCGGGTTGGGCCCGCGTGCTGCAGGCCCCGCAGGGAGGGTGCTGTGGTGGGCTGGCGAGCAGAAGGCCGGGGCTGCGTGGGGCCCGGGAGGCAGGTATGTGGCCCGGGCGAGGCCCCGAGGTGAAAAGTCGTGTGGGCACCACAGGCCACCGAGATGGGGACGGCGACCTGAGCAGGTGTGGAGAGGATGGGCGGGCCGGGCGGCCGGGGGCTGTGGGAAAGGACAGCGTGTTGGACGGTGTGCCGCCCCGCGCAGGCGTGGCGCTCCAAGAGCGAGGCGCTGTGCGCCAGGCAGAAGTCGGAGGGGACCCGTGAGGAGCTTGCTCACGCAGGGTCGGGTGGGGTGGGGTGGGGTGGGGTGGGGTGGGGTGGGGGAGGGGAGTGTGGGAGCGGGAGTGGGGAGCGAGGGGAGGGAGGCCCACACCCCTCCAATGGGGGGGCTCGTGTGCGGAGGGGGAAGGGGAGAGCAGGCGAGGAACGATGGGGCGCGAAGTCCCAGCCCCCGCGTGTGGGGTCCGGTGGGAAGGGTGTGTGAGTGAGTGGGGCGGGGGCGCGCGCGCTGTGTCGGGAAGGCCGGTTGCCAGTGGGTTCGAGGCGCTGGGGCAGCCTCCGGGCTGAGGCGCCAGGCGCGCAGCGGCGGGCGTGAGAAGCGGGTGGGGTGGAGAGGCGTGCGTGTAGGGGCCCGGAGTCGGCGCGGCGGCCACAGGCCAGAGCGCCAGCCCGGGCCGGCCAGGAAGGCGGCCAAGGGCGGCGCTCGGGGTGCGGGAGGCCCGGGTAGGCGGGCGTTGGTTGGGCGGGGCCAAAAGGTCGGCGTGTCAGGAGTGGGATTCGAACCCACGCCTCCAGGGGAGACTGCGACCTGAACGCAGCGCCTTAGACCGCTCGGCCATCCTGACGGCGGGCCTGGGCGCGTGGCCGCTCGCCTGGCTGGGAGCCGACGCGGCCGGCGGGGCCCTTGGCCGCCCGCGGCGCCTGGCGGGCGGCTTTGTGGGCGCGCCACGGACGGACGCGCGCCGCCGACGGGGAGCAAGGCCAGCGGACTCGCCCGGCTCCACCGCCGCCGCCCGCGCCCACCCCCGGGCGCCGGCCGGGACACGGCCGCGGCCCGGCGCGCGCCCTCCTTCTCCCGCCGCTGGCCCCCCGAGAGGGCGCGGCGATCTCCGCACGGGAGGCAGAGGCGGCGCAGACTCGATTTCCAGCCGCCGGCCGCCGCCGCCGCCAGGGCCGGGCGCGGTCGGGGTCGTGTGCGGCCGCGGGCCGCTTGCTGGATGACGCGGTCGTTGGCTGTCGGTCGGATGGGGCACACGTGCCGGGCACCGGTGGCGGGCAGGGCCTCGAGGGCGGGGGTCGGCGTCGGCAGGCAGCCGAGAGCGGTCGGCGCCGGGCGGCCGCCGCCGTCCTCGTTAGTATAGTGGTGAGTATCCCCGCCTGTCACGCGGAGACCGGGGTTCGATTCCCCGACGGGGAGGCAAGACGTCCCTTGGTGGCTGGTGCGCCTGCGTCCGGCCGCTGCCCCGAGGGCCTCGCCAGCCGCGCCCCCCCCTCCCCTCCAGCCCCCGAGGGCGCTTCCGCCCCTGCCCCGCCCTCCAGCCAGGCGCAGGCCGCCAACCCGTGCCCGGCCTGCCCACGGGGACCCCTCCCCGAGGCCCCCCGCCGTCGGGCGGCGGTCGTTCGGCACGGCCGAGCCAAGGCTTCCTCTGCTCCCCGCAGCGCCCGACGAGCGACCCGCCCCCCAGCGGCGCACGGGGCCTCCCGCGACGGGACGCGACGCGCGACGCGCGCTGCACAGCTGCACAGCTGCCGGGACGGGCGGCGGGTGGGTCCTCTCTCGGTGCGCGCAGCTGCCTCGCCGAGCAGCCTGTGGAGAGGGGCTGGGGCGAGCCGGACGGTGGAGGGCGGGCGCCCGGCCGGGGCTTGGCGGGGCGGTCGGCGTGGGAATGGCGGTCGCTTGGTGGCGCGGCAGCGAGGGCGCCCCCAGAGGCGGTCCGTCCCGGCGGACGAGGGCTGCCGCGTCGGGCGCGGCGCCGGGCGCCGGGCGCGGGGCGGCGGTTGGTGGCGCCGGGCAGGCGCGCGCGCGGCGGGCGGGCGGGGCGTCGGAGCAGGCTGCGCCAGGCGGCGGCGGCGGCGGCGGCGGCGGCGGCGGCCGGACTGCTGTGGCGCGAGCCCCGGGCCGGCGTCTCGGGCAGGCCGGGCTGTGCGGCGTTGGTGGTATAGTGGTGAGCATAGCTGCCTTCCAAGCAGTTGACCCGGGTTCGATTCCCGGCCAACGCAGCGGGCCGACCACCTTGCCGAGCTGCGTGGCCCTCCCCCCCGGGAGGCGGGCGGCGGGCGGCGGGCGTGCGGCTGTGCGTGTGTGTGTGTGTGTGTGTGTGTGTGCGTGTGTGCGCGCGCGCGCAGCGTTTTGAGGGCGCGGCGAGCAGGAAGCCGGCGAGGGCGCGTGCCTGGGCCGGGGCGGCGGGCGGCTGGCCTGGCGCAAGGCAGGCCCCGGCGGCGAGGGAGCGGCGAGCGGGCGGGCTGCGGGCCCCGGGTCCAGGAGGCGCAGGCGAGGCGCGAAGCCCGACGCTCCCTGGTGGTCTAGTGGTTAGGATTCGGCGCTCTCACCGCCGCGGCCCGGGTTCGATTCCCGGTCAGGGAAGCCTTTCTTCCTCCTCCGCCCGCCCGCCTGCCGGCCGCCCGACCTCCGCCTCCCCGGCGCGGCGCGGGCGGCCGCGACCCTCCCCCCCCACCACGCACACTTTTAGCCCGCGCCGGAGCTCGCTCGCTTCGCCCTCGCCCCCGGCCTCGGCCTCCCGACAAGGCCACCCGCCACGTCCAGCCCTGACCCCGCCACGCCCTCCACCCCTGCCAACGGCAGACCTTTCGGCCCCGCCGCCCCCTGGGCGTCTCCCCTCCTCCTCCTCCTCCTCCTCGGACGCTCGCCTCGCTTCCCTCTTCCTCGGTGGCTGGGGCCGCCCTCTCCCGCCGTAGCCGCGGGCGCACAGCCCCGCCGCCGGCCCCCGCACGCGCTTCGACTCTCCCGCAGCCTGGCTTCGGCCGCGACAGTTTCGCGGCCCCCAAGCCGCCCCTTGGTCCCTCCCGAGGTGGGGCCGCCGGTGGGGGCTGGGGCTGGGGGTGCGGGCGGGAGGGGGCAGGGGTCTCCTGGACCGGTCGGGCCACCTGCCGAGACCTGTGGTCCCTGGCCTCGCCCCTCGCGCCAGCCAAGGCGCCGGCAGCTTTCCCGCCGCCGCCTGCCGGGTCCTGGGCCCGCTGCGTGTCCCGGGGGCCCGGCGATTGGGCGCCAGGGGCGTCTGGGTCTCGCGCGGGCGTGGGAGCCGAGGGCCCGCCGCGGCGCCGAGAGGCGGAGATGGGCCAGTGACCCTCGACCCGTCCGTCCGTCGGGCTAGCGAGACCAGCCCGCCGCGGAGGAGACAGAGCAGGGAGCTACAGGAGGCCGTTCCGGAAAACGCCACGGGCAAGCAGGTGGGGAGGGGCTGGGGGCGGACGGGTGGCGGGGGTGGCCAGCGTTTTCTTCCAGTGGCCTCAGCGACGCTCCGCGGCCCCATGGCCAAGTGGCCGGGGCGTTCCCCGGAACTCTTGCCTCCCCCACGCCTCCCCCCACCGAGCTGGGACTTTGGACGGCGTTCCCCTTCCCGCTCGGCGTCCCACCCACGCCATCCCTCTCTCCAGCCCCGCATCCATCTTCTCCTGCGGCTGCTCCCCAAAGGAGATGGCAGCTCTCCGGCCCCTTGCCGCCACGACGGGCGCGCCGCCGTGAGCCAGCGGAGCCGAGCATCTGTCCAGGGACCGGTTCCGGCCGAGGCAGAGGGGAGGGTCGAGCCGATGAGCGGCAGGAAGCTGCCGCGGGCCCCACGCTGGACTGACGGAGCCGTTCTCCCCTGTGCCGCGCGCCCGGTGGGCATAGGGGTGCGCCCCGTGAGCGCGGGAAGCTCCCCCACGGGCCCGGCCGGGGTGCTGGGCGTGCGCGTGCGGGGGCGGGAGACGGTGCGGGGATGGAGGCGTCGGTCCCGGTGGGTGGCCCCCCACGCGGGTCAGGGCACAGGGCCAAGTGACCCCAGGAAGAGGGCACGGCGGTGAGCCGCGCGGTGGGTGGCGTGAGGAGGAGTCCCGGGTGTGCGGAGCGCCGCGGGGCCCGGAGGAGGTGCGGGGCTTGCGGGAACGGGCCGCCCAGGCAGGGGCTCCGGGCGGCCAGGCCCCTTGGCCGGCACGGGTGGCGGCGGGTGAGATCTAGGGTTGGGGTGGGGACGAGGGGCCTGAGCGGGGGAGGGGGGACAGGGCCGGGGGAAGCGAGTCCTCGGGGCGGGTCGTGCGAGAGAGGACCACAGGGTCCGCGGGGTTGTTGGCGGATGGTGGGGCGGGGGGGCCTGGAGGCCGTAAGGAGCGGCGGGTGGCAAGCAGGGGCAGTGGGCTCCGGTGCGAGGAAGACGGAAGCCCCTGCGGTGGGAGAGGACGCCGGCGGGCGAGACTGGCTGTGCTGCGCTGCGAGGTGGTGAGGCTAAGGAGTAGGGTGAGAGGAGGGGTGGGGAGCGGGCAAGGGCGGGGAATGCCCCTGCCCCAGAGACAGAAACGACCTGTCCTGGGGACAGAGAGTCGCGCCTCGGTGTGCGTTGGGGGTTGAGTTGAGAAGAGGCCAAAGGGACCAACGGAACGGAGGATCCCCGGCCGGGATGGATTTGGAATGTGGGGGCGGGGGGCGGTGGGGCCGGACTGGCGTGGGGGTGTTGGAGCAGTAGGGGGGTGGGGAGGGTGGAGGTGGAGGGGTTGGGGCTGGGGTGCGGCTTGGGGCTTGCAGGCTGGGGTGGCGGCGGCGGGCTTGGCAGTGTCCTCGGGGCGTCCTGGGGGGGGGGGGGTGGCGGCGAGGATTCGTCGTGGTGCCGGTGCTGACGCGTGGTGGACTTGGTGCTGGCGCCGGGGGAAGGGGGGGAGGGGCGGGGTGGGTGGACTGGGTGGCAGTGGCGGCGCAGGTGGTTTCGGTGGTGGAGGGCCCGGCGAGCGTTGGCAACCGATGGCGGCCGAGCGGGATCAGGTGAACACACGGCGGGCGTGCATGGTGACGATCTCGCGGAACTCTTTGGAAAGACCGACGCGCGGACACGGGGACCCTCCGGGAGAAGGCGGTGGGTCACCCGTAGGAGCGGCACGTTCCTTCCTGCCGGCAGTGCTGCTAACGCCGCGTAACTTGCCGGCCGGGGTCAGAGCGAGCCAGAGAGCGGGGAAAGGTGGCGGAGCGTGAGGAGGTGGGGCGGCATGGGCCCGCGTGTGCTGCGGGAGAGTGTCCGAGGAAACGCGTGACTCGAGCGGGGTCACGGGAAGGAAAGGAAGAGGGACAAGGAAGGAAGGTGCGCGGGCACGAGAGTGGCTGGGCCGTGAATGTGTCAGGGCACGGGGGTTTGGGGGGCGGGCGTTGGTTCCCGGGTGCGTGTTTGGGGGCGGAGGGGGGGGACTCTTGTCTCCAGGGCGAGCGAGGGCCCGGCGGGCGGAAGGTGTTGGTGTGTGGGGGCGGCCCCGAGCGCAGAGAGAGGCAGCCTAAGCTGGACGTCGGGGCCGCGGGACCAAAGGGGACGGGGTGCTGCATGGGGCCGGGAATCGAACCCGGGCCTCCCGCGTGGCAGGCGAGAATTCTACCACTGAACCACCCATGCACCGGTGGCCGGCGCACCAGGCGCCGCCCCCAGCGGCGGCCACCAGCCGCCCGACACCGGTCACGGCCCTGCGGGGCCATCTCCTCCATCCGAGCCAGTCGGCGGACGGGGCAGCTGGAAGAGAGGCTGCGGGGCCCTGGAGGGCGCTCGGGGGCGGGCGCGGTAGGAGGGGGGTGCGGAGCAGGGAGACCCGGAGGCGCGGTGGCACCTGTGCGCCGAGGCGCGCGGAGGAGCCGCGACAGAGCGGGGCGGCCTCGGCCCATCCCGCGCCTTGTGTCCGGCCCAGGGCCGCCGCGACCCTGCCGGCGTCGCCGAGGAAGCCAGGAGCCGCGCCCAGCCTGGCCCGCGCTCGAGTGCCAACGAGGGGCGGCGATCTGTGGCGGGCGACGTTCCCGGACGACCCACGGGCCCGTGCCCAAGTCCCCTGGGCGGCGGGCTTCCCGCGGGTGCGCTGGGCGCGTGGCCGCCGGGCGCCAACGGCGCGGCCTGCCGGACGCAGAGCAGGGCAGGGCAGGGCAGGGCAGGGCAGGGCAGGGCTGGGCAGGGCTGGGCAGGGCTGGGCTGGGCGGGAGGGCCGTGGCGTGGGGGCGGCCGTGGGAGCCGCAGGCTGGGGAGCGCCGCCTCGGCCGCCCGCCGCGGAGCGGCGTCAGGCCAAGAGACCGAGGGGCCTGAGCCTGGCGCCTGCGCTCTGGCCGACGGCTCGCCCGCAAGGGTCCGGCTCCGGGGTGCGTTGGTGGCGAGGCAGGAGCGCGGTCTTGGATGGCGGGCGCGCGGCAGAGTGGCTGCCGGCCGGCGACCGCCCGCGGAGGAGGCGCGCCGTCGTGTCGTCGTGGGTTTGGGCCCCAGGCGCCGCGCGTGCAGACGGGGCTTGGCCCCGGCCGTGGGCCCGACGTGGCGTGTGGGCGACGGGGATCCAGGGCTTCGGCTCGCTGCTCCCCGGAGCCAGCCGCCGGGTTGGGCCCGCGTGCCAGGCAGGCCCCGTGCAGGGAGGGCGCTGTGGTGGGCTGGCGGGCAGAAGGCCGGGCTGCGTGGGGCCCGGAGGCAGGCATGTGTGGCCCGGGCGAGGCCCCGAGGTGAAAAGTCGTGGTGGGCACCACAGGCCACCGAGATGGGGACGGCGACCTGAGCAGGGTGTGGAGAGATGGGCGGGCCGGGCGGCCGGGGGCTGTGGGAAAGGACAGCGTGAACGGTGTGCCGCCCGTTGCGCAGGCGTGGCGCTCCAAGAGCGAGGCGCTGTGCGCCAGGCAGAAGTCGGAGGGTGACCCGTGGAGGGCTTTCTCACGCAGGGTCGGGTGGGGTGGGGTGGGGTGGGGTGGGGGAGGGGGAGTGGGAGTGGGGAGGGAGCGAGTGGGAGGGAGGGCTACACAACCCCCCTAATGGGGGGTCCGTGTGCGGAGGGGGAAGGGGAGAGCAGGCGAGGAACGATGGGGCGCGTCCGAAGCCCCCGCGTGTGGGGTCCGTGGGAAGGGTGTGTGAGTGAGTGGGCGGGGGCGCGCGCGCTGTGTCGGGAAGGCCGGTTGCCAGTGGGTTCGAGGCGCTGGGGCAGCCTCCTGGGCTGAGTGGCGCCAGGCGCGCAGCGGCGGGCGTGAGAAGCGGGTGGGGTGGAGAGGCGTGCGTGTAGGGGCCTGGAGTTTGGCGCGGCGGCCACAGTCGGAGCGCCAGCCCGGGCCGGCCAGGAAGGCGGCCAAGGGCGGCGCTCGGGTGTGCGGGAGGCCCGGGTAGGCGGGCGTTGGTTGGGCGGGCCAAAAGGTCGGCGTGTCAGGAGTGGGATTCGAACCCACGCCTCCAGGGGAGACTGCGACCGAACGCAGCGCCTTAGACCGCTCGGCCATCCTGGCGGGCCTGGGCGCGTGGCCGCCGCCTGGCTGGGAGCCGACGCGGCCGGCGGGGCCCTTGGCCGCCCGCGGCGCCTGGCGGGCGTCTTTGGGCGCGCCACGGACGGACGCGCGCCGGCCGGCGGGGAGCAAGGCCAGCGGACCGCCCGGCTCCACCGCCGCCGCCGCCCCGTCGCCCACCCCGGGCGCCGGCCGGACAAGGCCGCGGCCCGGCGCGCCCCCTCTCTCCCGCCGCCTCGCTGGCCCTCCGAGAGGCCTCTTCCTCGCGGCGCGATCTCCGCACGGGAGGCAAGGGCGGCGCAGACTCGGCATTTCCAGCCGCCGTCGCCGCCGCCGCCAGGGCCGGGCGCGCGGTCGGGGTCGTGTGCGGGCCGGCCGCTTTGCTGGATGACGCGGTCGTTTGGCTGTCGGGTCGGATGGGGCACACGTGCCGGGCACCGGTGGCGGGCAGGGCCTCGAGGGCGGGGTCGGCGTCGGCAGGCAGCCGGAGAGCGGTCGGCGCCGGGCGGCCGCCGCCGTCCTCGTTAGTATAGTGGTGAGTATCCCCGCCTGTCACGCGGGAGACCGGGGTTCGATTCCCCGACGGGAGGCAAGACGTCCCTTTTGGTGGCTGGCGCCGCCTGCGTCCGGCCGCTTGCCCCCGAGGGCCCTTCTTCGCCCTGCCGCGCCCCGCCCTCCAGCCCCCGAGGGCGCTTCTCGCCCTGCCCCGCCCTCCAGCCAGGCGCAGGCCGCCAACCCGTGCCCGGCCTGCCCACGGGGACCCCTCCCGAGGCCCCCTCGCCGCGGGCGGCGGTCGCCCGGCACGGCCGAGCCAAGCCTCTGCTCCCCGCAGCGCCCGACGAGCGGCCCGCCCCCAGCGGCTGGCGCACGGGGCTCCCTGCGACGCGACGCGACGCGCGACGCGCGCTGCACAGCTGCACAGCTGCCGGGACGGGCGGCGGGTGGGTCCTCTCTCGGTGCGCGCAGCGCCCCGCCGAGCAGCCTGTGGAGAGGGGGGCGGGGCGAGCCGGACGGTGGAGGGCGGGCGCCCGGCCGGGGCTTTGGCGGGGCGGTCGGCGTGGGAATGGCGGTCGCTGGTGGCGGCAGCGAGGGCGCCCAGAGGCGGTCCGTCCCGGCGGACGAGGGCTGCCGCGCCGGGCGCGGCGCCGGGCGCTGGCCGGGGCGGCGGTGGGGGCGCGGTGGCAGCGCGCGCGCGGGCGGGCGGGGCGTCGGACAGCGCCAGGCGGCGGCGGCGGCGCGGCGGCGGCGGCGGCGGCGGCGGCCGGACTGCGTGGCGCGAGCCCCGGGCCGGCGTCTCTCGCAGGGGCCGGGCTGTGCGCGTTGGTGGTATAGTGGTGAGCATAGCTGCCTTCCAAGCAGTTGACCCGGGTTCGATTCCGCCAACGCAGCGGGCCGACCTTTTGCCGAGCTGCGGGGCCCTCCCCGCCCGGAGGCGGGCGGCGGGCGGCGGGCGTGCGGCTGTGCGTGTGTGTGTGTGTGTGTGTGTGTGCGCGCGCAGCGTTTTGAGGGCGCGGCGAGCGGGAAGCCGGCGAGGGCGCGCCTGGGCCGGGGCGGCGGGCGGCTGGCCTGCGCAAGGCAGGCCCCGGCGGCGAGGGAGCGGCGGCGGCGGGCTGCGGGCCCCGGGTCCAGGAGGCGCAGGCGAGGCGCGAAGCCCGACGCTCCCTGGTGGTCTAGTGGGATTCCGCGCTCTCACCGCCGCGGCCCGGGTTCGATTCCCGGTCAGGAAGCCTTTCTTCTTCCTCCTCCGCCTGCCCGCCTGCCGGCCGCCCGACCTCCGCCCTCCCGGCGCGGGCGGGCGGCCGCGACCCCTCCCCCCCCACCACGCACACCCTTAGCCCGCGCCGGGAGCTCGCCCCGCCCCCCTCGCCCCTGGCCTCGGCCTCCCGACAAGGCCACCCGCCACGTCCAGCCCTGACCCTGCCACGCCCCCTCCACCCCTGCCAACGGCAGACCTCGCCCCCGCTCGCCCCGGGCCTTCCCTCCTCCTCCTCCTCCTCCTCGGACGCCGCCTCGCTTCCCCTCTTCCTCGGTGGCTGGGGCCGCCTCTCCCCGCCGTGGCGGGCGCACAGCCCCCCGCCGGCCCTCGCACGCCGACTCTCCCGCAGCCTGGCTTCGGCCGCGACAGTTCGCGGCCCCCAAGCCGCCCCTTGGTCCCTCCCGAGGTGGGGCCGCCGGTGGGGCTGGGGCTGGGGGTGCGGGCGGGAGGGGGCAGGGGTCTCCCTGGACCGGTCGGGCCACCTGCCGAGACCTGTGGTCCCTGGCCTCGCCCTCGCGCCAAGCCAGCCAAGGCGCCGGCAGCTTTCCCGCCGCCGCCTGCCGGGTCCTGGGCCCGCTGCGTGTCCCGGGGCCCGGCGATTGGGCGCCAGGGGCGTCTGGGTCTCGCGCGGGCGTGGGCCGAGGGCCCGGCCGCGGCGCCCGAGAGGCGGAGATGGGCCAGTGACCCTCGACCCGTCCGTCCGTCGGGCTAGCGAGACCAGCCCGCCGCGGAGGAGACAGAGCAGGGAGCTACAGGAGGCCGTTCCGGAAAACGCCACGGGCAAGCAGGTGGGGAGGGGCTGGGGGCGGACGGGTGGCGGGGGTGGCGTTTTCTTCCAGTGGCCTCAGCGACGCTCCGCGTCCTATGGCCAAGTGGCCGGGGCGTTCCCCGGAACTCTTGCCTCCCCCCGCCCCTCCCCCACCGAGCTGGGACTTTGGACGGCCCCTTCCCGCCTCGGCGTCCACCCACGCCATCCCTCTCTCCAGCCCCGCATCCATCTTCCCTGCGGCTGCTCCCCAAAGGAGATGGCAGCTCTCCGGCCCCTTGCCGCCACGACGGGCGCGCCGCCGTGAGCCAGCGGAGCTGAGTATCTGTCCAGGGACCGGTTCCGGCCGAGGCAGAGGGGAGGGCCGAGCCGATGAGCGGCAGGAAGCTGCCGCGGGCCCCACGCTGGACTTTGACGGAGCCGTTCTCCCCTGTGCCAAGGCGCCCCGGGTGGGCAGGGGTGCGCCCCGTGAGCGCGGGAAGCTCCCCACGGGCCCGGCCGGGGTGCTGGGCGTGCGCGTGCGGGGGCGGGAGACGGTGCGGGATGGAGGCGTCGGTCCCGGTGGGTGGCCCCCCACGCGGGTCAGGGCACAGGGCCAAGTGACCCCAGGAAGAGGGCACGGCGGTGAGCCGCGCGGTGGGTGGCGTGAGGAGGAGTCCCGGGTGTGCGAGCGGAGCGCCGCGGGCCCGGAGGAGGTGCGGGGCTTGCGGGAACGGGCCGCTCAGGCAGGGGCTCCGGGCGGCCAGGCCCCTTGGCCGGCACGGTGGCGGCGGGTGAGATCTAGGGTTGGGGTGGGGACGAGGGGCCTGAGCGGGGAGGGGGACAGGGCCGGGGAAGCGAGTCTCGGGGCGGGTCGTGCGAGAGAGGACCACAGGGTCCGCGGGGTTGTTGGCGGATGGTGGGGCGGGGGGGCCTGGAGGCCGAGCGGCGGGTGGCAAGCAGGGGCAGTGGGCTCCGGTGCGAGGAAGACGGAAGCTCCTGCGGTGGGAGAGGACGCCGGCGGGCGAGACTGGCTGTGCTGCGCTGCGAGGTGGTGAGGCTAAGGAGGGTGAGAGGAGGGGTGGGGAGCGGCGGGCGGGGAATGCCCCTGCCCCAGAGACAGAAACGACCTGTCCTGGGGACAGAGAGTCGCGTCTCGGGTGCGTTGGGGGTTGAGTTGAGAAGAGGCCAAAGGGACCAACGGAACGGAGGATCCCGGCCGGGAAGGATTTGGAAAGTGGGGGCGCGGGGAGGAGGGGCCTGACAGGCGTCGGGGTGTTGGAGCAGTAGGGGGGTGGGGAGGGTGGAGGTGGAGGGGTTGGGGCTGGGGTGCGGCTTGGGGCTTGCAGGCTGGGGTGGCGGCGGCGGGCTTGGCAGTGTCCTCGGGGCGTCCTGGGGGCGGGGGTGGCGGCGAGGATTCGTCGTGGTGCCGGTGCTGACGCGTGGTGGACTTGGTGCTGGCGCCGGGGGAAGGGGGGAGGGGCGGGGTGGGTGGACTGGGTGGCAGTGGCGGCGCAGGTGGTTTCGGTGGTGGAGGGCCCGGCGAGCGTTGGCAACCGATGGCGGCCGAGCGGGATCAGGTGAACACACGGCGGGCGTGTATGGTGACGATCTCGCGGAACTCTTTGGAAAGACTCGAGGGCGCGCCATCAGGACACGGGGACCCTCCGGGAGAAGGCGGTGGGTCACCCGTGGAGCGGCACGTTCCTTCCTGCCGGCAGTGCCAACGCCGCGTAACTTGCCGGCCGGGGTCACGAGCCGAGAGCGGGGAAAGGTGGCGGAGCGTGAGGAGGTGGGGCGTGGGGGCCCCGTGTGCTGCGGGAGAGTGTCCCTCGAAGGGAAACGCGGACTCGAGCGGGGTCACGGGAAGGAAAAGAAGAGGGACAAGGAAGGAAGGTGCGCGGGCACGAGAGTGGCTGGGCCGTGAATGCCAGGGCACGGGGGTTTGGGGGGCGGGCGTTTGGTTCCCGGGGTGCGTGTTTGGGGGCGGAGGGGGGGGGACTTTTCTCCAGGGCGAGAGCGAGGGCCCGGGGCGGGCGGAAGGTGTTGGTGTGTGGGGGCGGCCTCGAGCGCAGGAGAGAGGCAGCCTGAGCTGGACGCCGGGGCCGCGGGACCCGGGGACGGGGTGCTGCATGGGCCGGGAATCGAACCCGGGCCTCCCGCGTGGCAGGCGAGAATTCTACCACTGAACCACCCATGCACCGGTGGCCGGCGCCACCAGGCGCCGCCCAGCGGCGCTCGCCACCAGCCGCCCGACACTGGTCACGGCCCCGCGGGGCCATCTCCTCCATCCGAGCCAGTCGGCGGACGGGGCAGCTGGAAGAGAGGCTGCGGGGCCCGGAGGGCGCTCGGGGGCGGGCGCGGTAGGAGGGGGGTGCGGAGCAGGGAGACCCGGAGGCGCGGTGGCACCTGTGCGCCGAGGCGCGGAGGAGCCGCGACAGAGCGGGGCGGCCTCGGCCCATCCCGCGCCTTGTGTCCGGCCCAGGGCCGCCGCGACCCTGCCGGCGTCGCCGGAGGAAGCCAGGAGCCGCGCCCAGCCTGGCCCGCGCTCGAGTGCCAACGAGGGGCGGCGATCTGTGGCGGGCGACGTTCCCTTCGACGACCCACGGGCCCGTGCCCAAGTCCCCTGGGCGGCGGGCTTCCCCGCGGGTGCGCTGGGCGCGTGGCCGTGCGCGGGCGCCAACGGCGCGGCCTGCCGGACGAGAGCAGGGCAGGGCAGGGCAGGGCAGGGCAGGCAGGGCTGTGGGCAGGGCTGGGCTGGGCGGGAGGGCCGTGCGTGGGGGCGGCCGTGGGAGCCGCAGGCTGGGGAGCGCCGCCGGCGCCCGCCGCTGAGCGGCGCTCAGGCCAAGAGACCCGAGGGGCCTGAGCCTGGCGCCTGCGCTCTGGCCGACGGCTCGCCCGCAAGGGTCCGGCTCGGGGTGCGTTGGTGGCGAGGCAGGAGCGCGGTCTTGGATGGCGGGCGCGCTTTGGCAGAGTGGCTGCCGGCCGGCGGGCCGCCCGCGGAGGAGGCGCGCCGTCGTGTCGTCGTGGGTTTGGGCCCCCGAGGCGCCGCGTGCAGACGGGGCTTGGCCCCCGGCCGTGGGCCCGACGTGGCGTGTGGGCGACGGGGATCCAGGGCTTCGGCTCGCCCCCGGAGCCAGCTTGCCGGGTTGGGCCCGCGTGCCAGGCAGGCCCCGTGCAGGGAGGCGCTGTGGTGGGCTGGCGAGCAGAAGGCCGGGCTGCGTGGGGCCCGGAGGCAGGCATGTGTGGCTCGGGCGAGGCCCCGAGGTGAAAGTCGTGTGGGCACCACAGGCCACCGAGATGGGGACGGCGACCTGAGCAGGGTGTGGAGAGGATGGGCGGGCCGGGCGGCCGGGGGCTGTGGGAAAGGACAGCGTGTTGGACGGTGTGCCGCCCGTTGCGCAGGCGTGGCGCTCCAAGAGCGAGGCGCTGTGCGCCAGGCAGAAGTCGGAGGGTGACCCGTGGAGTGCTTTGCTCACGCAGGGTCGGGTGGGGTGGGGTGGGGTGGGGGGTGGGGTGGGGGGAGGGGAGTGGGAGTGGGAGGGAGCGCGGGGAGGGAGGGCACACAACCCCCTAATGGGGGGGCTCGTGTGCGGAGGGGGAAGGGGAGAGCAGGCGAGGAACGATGGGGCGCGAAGTCCTGAAAGCCCCCGCGTGTGGGGTCCGGTGGGAAGGGTGTGTGAGTGAGTGGGGCGGGCGCGCGCGCTGTGTCGGGAAGGCCGGTTGCCAGTGGGTTCGAGGCGCTGGGGCAGCCCCCTGGGCTGAGGCGCCAGGCGCCGCGCAGCGGCGGGCGTGGCGGGTGGGTGGAGAGGCGTGCGTGTAGGGGCCTGGAGTTTGGCGCGGCGGCCACAGGCCGGAGCGCCAGCCCGGGCCGGCCAGGAAGGCGGCCAAGGGCGGCGCTCGGGTGTGCGGGAGGCCCGGGTAGGCGGGCGTTGGTTGGGCGGGCAAAAGGTCGGCGTGTCAGGAGTGGGATTCCCCACGCCTCCAGGGGAGACTGCGACCTGAACGCAGCGCCTTAGACCGCTCGGCCATCCTGACGGCGGGCCTGGGCGCGTGGCCGCTCGCCTGGCTGGGAGCCGACGCGGCCGGCGGGGCCCCTGGCCGCCCGCGGCGCCTGGCGGGCGTCTTTGTGGGCGCGCCACGGACGGGACGCGCGCGCCGGCCGACGGGGAGCAAGGCCAGCGGACTCGCCCGGCTCCACCGCCGCCGCCGCCCCGTCGCCCACCCCGGGCGCCGGCCGGGACAAGGCCGCGGCCCGGCGCGCGCCCCCTTCTCCCTCGCCGCCCGCTGGCCCTCTCGAGAGGGCTCTTCCTCGCGGCGCGATCTCCGCACGGGAGGCAAGAGGCGGCGCAGACTCGGCATTTCCAGCCGCCGTCGCCGCCGCCGCCAGGCCGGGCGCGCGGTCGGTCGTGTGCGGGCCGCGGGCCGCTTTGCTGGATGACGCGGTCGTTTGGCTGTCGGGTCGGATGGGGCACACGTGCCGGGCACCGGTGGCGGGCAGGGCCTCGAGGGCGGGGGTCGGCGTCGGCAGGCAGCCGGAGAGCGGTCGGGCGCCGGCGGCCGCCGCCGTCCTCGTTAGTATAGTGGTGAGTATCCCCGCCTGTCACGCGGGAGACCGGGGTTCGATTCCCCGACGGGGAGGCAAGACGTCCCTTTTTGGTGGCTGGCGCCGCCTGCGTCCGGCCGCTTGCCCCCGAGGGCCCTTCTTCGCCCTGCCGCGCCCCGCCCTCCAGCCCCCGAGGGCGCTTCTTCGCCCTGCCCCGCCCTCCAGCCAGGCGCAGGCCGCCAACCCGTGCCCGGCCTGCCCACGGGGACCCCTCCCCGAGGCCCCCCGCCGTCGGGCGGCGGTCGTTCGGCACGGCCGAGCCAAGCTCTCTGCTCCCCGCAGCGCCCGACGAGCGGCCCGCCCCCAGCGGCTGGCGCACGGGGCTCCCTGCGACGCGACGCGACGCGCGACGCGCGCTGCACAGCTGCACAGCTGCCGGGACGGGCGGCGGGTGGGTCCTCTCTCGGTGCGCGCAGCTGCCTCGCCGAGCAGCCTGTGGAGAGGGGCTGGGGCGAGCCGGACGGTGGAGGGCGGGGCGCCCGGCCGGGGCTTTGGCGGGGCGGTCGGCGTGGGAATGGCGGTCGCTTGGTGGCGCGGCAGCGAGGGCGCCCCCCAGAGGCGGTCCGTCCCGGCGGACGAGGGCTGCCGCGTCGGGCGCGGCGCTGGCGCTGGCGCGGGGCGGCGGTTGGTGGCGCCGGTGGCAGCGCGCGCTGCGGGCGGGCGGGGCGTCGGAGCAGGGCTGCGCCAGGCGGCGGCGGCGGCGGCGGCGGCGGCGGCCGGACTGCTGTGGCGCGAGCCCCGGGCCGGCGTCTCGGGGCAGGCCGGGCTGTGCGGCGTTGGTGGTATAGTGGTGAGCATAGCTGCCTTCCAAGCAGTTGACCCGGGTTCGATTCGGCCAACGCAGCGGGCCGACCTTTGCCGAGCTGCGGGGCCCTCCCGCCCGGAGGCGGGCGGCGGGCGGCGGGCGTGCGGCTGTGCGTGTGTGTGTGTGTGTGTGTGTGTGTGTGTGTGTGCGCGCGCGCAGCGTTTTGAGGGCGCGGCGAGCAGGAAGCCGGCGAGGGCGCGTGCCTGGGCCGGGGCGGCGGGCGGCTGGCCTGCGCAAGGCAGGCCCCGGCGGCGAGGGAGCGGCGAGCGGGCGGGCTGCGGGCCCCGGGTCCAGGAGGCGAGGCGAGGCGCGAAGCCCGACGCTCCCTGGTGGTCTAGTGGTTAGGATTCGGCGCTCTCACCGCCGCGGCCCGGGTTCGATTCCCGGTCAGGGAAGCCTTTCTTCTTCCTCTCGCCTGCCCGCCTGCCGGCCGCCCGACCTCCGCCCCCCCGGGCGCGGCGCGGGCGGCCGCGACCCCCTCCCCCCACCACGCACACTTAGCCCGCGCCGGAGCTCGCCGCCCGCCCCTCGCCCTGGCCTCGGCCTCCGACAAGGCCACCCGCCACGTCCAGCCCTGACCCTGCCACGCCCCCTCCACCCCTGCCAACGGCAGACCTTCGGCCCCGCTCGCCCCCTGGGCGTCTCCCCTCCTCCTCCTCCTCCTCCTCGGACGCTCGCCCCGCTTCCCCCTTCCTCGGTGGCTGGGGCCGCCTCTCGCCCGCAGGCCGCGGGCGCACAGCCCCCCGCCGGCCCCCGCACGCGCTTCGACTCTCCCGCAGCCTCGGCTTCGGCCGCGACAGTTTCGCGGCCCCCAAGCCGCCCCTTGGTCCCTCCCGAGGTGGGGCCGCCGGTGGGGGCTGGGGCTGGGGGTGCGGGCGGGAGGGGCAGGGGTCTCCCTGGACCGGTCGGGCCACCTGCCGAGACCTGTGGTCCCTGGCCTCGCCCTCGCGCCAGCCAAGGCGCCGGCAGCTTCCCGCCGCCGCCTGCCGGGTCCTGGGCCCGCTGCGTGTCCCGGGGGCCCGGCGATTGGGCGCCAGGGGCGTCTGGGTCTCGCGCGGGCGTGGGAGCCGAGGGCCCGGCCGCGGCGCCCGAGAGGCGGAGATGGGCCAGTGACCCTCGACCCGTCCGTCCGTCGGGCTAGCGAGACCAGCCCGCCGCGGAGGAGACAGAGCAGGGAGCTACAGGAGGCCGTTCCGGAAAACGCCACGGGCAAGCAGGTGGGGAGGGGCTGGGGCGGACGGGTGGCGGGGGTGGCCAGCGTTTTCTTCCAGTGGCCTCCAGCGACGCTCCGCGTCCTATGGCCAAGTGGCCGGGGCGTTCCCGGAACTCTTGCCTCCCCCACGCCCCTCCCCCACCGAGCTGGGACTTTGGACGGCGTTCCCCTTCCCGCCTCGGCGTCCACCCACGCCATCCCTCTCTCCAGCCCCGCATCCATCCTCCTGCGGCTGCTCCCCAAAGGAGATGGCAGCTCTCCGGCCCCTTGCCGCCACGACGGGCGCGCGCCGCCGTGAGCCAGCGGAGCTGAGTATCTGTCCAGGGACCGGTTCCGGCCGAGGCAGAGGGGAGGGCCGAGCCGATGAGCGGCAGGAAGCTGCCGCGGGCCCCACGCTGGACTTTGACGGAGCCGTTCTCCCCTGTGCCAAGGCGCCCGGGTGGGCATAGGGTGCGCCCCGTGAGCGCGGGAAGCTCCCCACGGGCCCGGCCGGGGTGCTGGGCGTGCGCGTGCGGGGGCGGGAGACGGTGCGGGATGGAGGCGTCGGTCCCGGTGGGTGGCCCCCCACGCGGGTCAGGGCACAGGGCCAAGTGACCCCAGGAAGAGGGGCACGGCGGTGAGCCGCGGTGGGTGGCGTGAGGAGGAGTCCCGGGTGTGCGAGCGGAGCGCCGCGGGCCCGGAGGAGGTGCGGGGCTTGCGGGAACGGGCCGCTCAGGCAGGGGCTCCGGGCGGCCAGGCCCCTTGGCCGGCACGGGTGGCGGCGGGTGAGATCTAGGGTTGGGGTGGGGACGAGGGGCCTGAGCGGGGGAGGGGGGACAGGGCCGGGGAAGCAGTCCTCGGGCGGGTCGTGCGAGAGGGACCACAGGGTCCGCGGGGTTGTTGGCGGATGGTGGGGCGGGGGGCCTGGAGGCCGTGGAGCGGCGGGTGGGCAGGGGCAGTGGCTCCGGTGCGAGGAAGACGGAAGCCCCTGCGGTGGGAGAGGACGCCGGCGGGCGAGACTGGCTGTGCTGCGCTGCGAGGTGGTGAGGCTAAGGAGTAGGGTGAGAGGAGGGTGGGGAGCGGCAAGGGCGGGGAATGCCCCTGCCCCAGAGACAGAAACGACCTGTCCTGGGGACAGAGAGTCGCGTCTCGGGTGTGCGTTGGGGGTTGAGTTGAGAAGAGGCCAAAGGGACCAACGGAACGGAGGATCCCCGGCCGGGAAGGATTTGGAAAGTGGGGGCGCGGGGAGGGAGGGGCCTGACAGGCGTCGGGGTGTTGGAGCAGTAGGGGGTGGGGAGGGTGGAGGTGGAGGGGTTGGGGCTGGGGTGCGGCTTGGGGCTTGCAGGCTGGGGTGGCGGCGGCGGGCTTGGCAGTGTCCTCGGGGCGTCCTGGGGGCGGGGGTGGCGGCGAGGATTCGCGGTGCCGGTGCTGACGCGTGGTGGACTTGGTGCTGGCGCCGGGGGAAGGGGGAGGGGCGGGGTGGACTGGGTGGCAGTGGCGGCGCAGGTGGTTTCGGTGGTGGAGGGCCCGGCGAGCGTTGGCAACCGATGGCGGCCGAGCGGGATCAGGTGAACACACGGCGGGCGTGCATGGTGACGATCTCGCGGAACTCTTTGGAAAGACTCGAGGGCGCGCCATCAGGACACGGGACCCTCCGGGAGAAGGCGGTGGGTCACCCGTAGGAGCGGCACGTTCCTTCCTGCCGGCAGTGCCAACGCCGCGTAACTTGCCGGCCGGGGTCAGAGCGAGCCAGAGAGCGGGGAAAGGTGGCGGAGCGTGAGGAGGTGGGGCGTGCATGGGCCCGCGTGTGCTGCGGGAGAGTGTCCCTCGAGGGAAACGCGTGACTCGAGCGGGGTCACGGGAAGGAAAAGAAGAGGGACAAGGAAGGAAGGTGCGCGGGCACGAGAGTGGCTGGGCCGTGAATGTGTCAGGGCACGGGGGTTTGGGGGGCGGGCGTTTGGTTCCCGGGGTGCGTGTTTGGGGCGGAGGGGGGGGGGACTTTTGTCTCCAGGGCGAGAGCGAGGGCCCGGGGCGGGCGGAAGGTGTTGGTGTGTGGGGGCGGCCTCGAGCGCAGGAGAGAGGCAGCCTAAGCTGGACGTCGGGGCGCGGGACCAAGGGGGACGGGGTGCTGCATGGGCCGGGAATCGAACCCGGGCCTCCCGTGGCAGGCGAGATTCTACCACTGAACCACCCATGCACCGGTGGCCGGCGCACCAGGCGCCGCCCCGGGCGCTCGCCACCAGCCGCCCGACACTGGTCACGGCCCTGCGGGGGCCATCTCATCCGAGCCAGTCGGCGGACGGGGCAGCTGGAAGAGAGGCTGCGGGGCCCTGGAGGGCGCTCGGGGGCGGGCGCGGTAGGAGGGGGTGCGGAGCAGGGAGACCCGGAGGCGCGGTGGCACCTGTGCGCCGAGGCGCGGAGGAGCCGCGACAGAGCGGGGCGGCCTCGGCCCATCCCGCGCCTTGTGTCCGCCGGCCCAGGGCCGCCGCGACCCCCGCGCCGGCGCCGGAGGAAGCCAGGAGCCGCGCCAGCCTGGCCCGCGCTCGAGTGCCAACGAGGGGCGGCGATCTGTGGCGGGCGACGTTCCCTTCGACGACCCACGGGCCCGTGCCCAAGTCCCCTGGGCGGCGGGCTTCCCCGCGGGTGCGCTGGGCGCGTGGCCGTGCGCGGGCGCCAACGGCGCGGCCTGCCGGACGAGAGCAGGGCAGGGCAGGGCAGGCAGGGCAGGGCAGGGCTGGGCAGGGCTGGGCAGGGCTGGGCAGGGCGGGAGGGCCGTGGCGTGGGGCGGCCGTGGGAGCCGCAGGCTGGGGAGCGCCGGCCGCCCGCCGCTGAGCGGCGCCAGGCCAAGAGACCCGAGGGGCCTGAGCCTGGCGCCTGCGCTCTGGCCGACGGCTCGCCCGCAAGGGTCCGGCTCCGGGGTGCGTTGGTGGCGAGGCAGGAGCGCGGTCTTGGATGGCGGGCGCGCTTTGGCAGAGTGGCTGGCCGGCCGGCGGAGCCGCCCGCGGAGGAGGCGCGCCGGTCGTCCGTGGGTTTGGGCCCCCGAGGCGCCCGCGCGTGCAGACGGGGCTTGGCCCCGGCCGTGGGCCCGACGTGGCGCGTGGGCGACGGGGACCAGGGCTTCGGCTCGCTGCCCCCGGAGCCAGCTTGCCGGGTTGGGCCCGCGTGCCAGGCAGGCCCCGTGCAGGGAGGGCGCTGTGGTGGGCTGGCGAGCAGAAGGCCGGGCTGCGTGGGGCCCGGGAGGCAGGCATGTGTGGCCGGGCGAGGCCCCGAGGTGAAAAGTCGTGGTGGGCACCACAGGCCACCGAGATGGGGACGGCGACCTGAGCAGGGTGTGGAGAGGATGGGCGGGCCGGGCGGCCGGGGGCCGGGAAAGGACAGCGTGTTGGACGGTGTGCCGCCCGTTGCGCAGGCGTGGCGCTCCAAGAGCGAGGCGCTGTGCGCCAGGCAGAAGTCGGAGGGTGACCCGTGGAGGGCTTGCTCACGCAGGGTCGGGTGGGGTGGGGTGGGGTGGGGTGGGGGGTGGGGAGGGGGAGTGGGAGTGGGAGTGAGCGCGAGGGGAGGGAGGGTTACACAACCCCCCCAATGGGGGGGCTCGTGTGCGGAGGGGGAAGGGGAGAGCAGGCGAGGAACGATGGGGCGCGAAGTCCCGAAGCCCCCGCGTGTGGGGTCCGGTGGGAAGGGTGTGTGAGTGAGTGGGCGGGCGCGCGCGCTGTGTCGGGAAGGCCGGTTGCCAGTGGGTTCGAGGCGCTGGGGCAGCCTCCTGGGCTGAGTGCGCCAGGCGCGCGCAGCGGCGGGCGTGAGAAGCGGGTGGGGTGAGAGGCGTGCGTGTAGGGGCCTGGAGTTTGGCGCGGCGGCCACAGGCCGGAGCGCCAGCCCGGGCCGGCCAGGAAGGCGGCCAAGGGCGGCGCTCGGGTGTGCGGGAGGCCCGGGTAGGCGGGCGTTGGTTGGGCGGGCCAAAAGGTCGGCGTGTCAGGAGTGGGATTCGAACCCACGCCTCCAGGGGAGACTGCGACCTGAACGCAGCGCCTTAGACCGCTCGGCCATCCTGACGGCGGGCCTGGGCGCGTGGCCGCTCGCCTGGCTGGGAGCCGACGCGGCCGGCGGGGCCCTTGGCCGCCCGCGGCGCCTGGCGGGCGTCTTTGTGGGCGCGCCACGGACGGGACGCGCGCCGGCCGACGGGGAGCAAGGCCAGGCGGACTCGCCCGGCTCCACCGCCGCCGCCGCCCGTCGCCCACCCCGGGCGCCGGCCGGGACAAGGCCGCGGCCCGGCGCGCGCCCCTTCTCCTCGCCGCCTCGCTGGCCCTCTCGAGAGGGCCTCTTCCTCGCGGCGCGATCTCCGCACGGGAGGCAAGAGGCGGCGCAGACTCGGCATTTCCAGCCGCCGTCGCCGCCGCCGCCAGGGCCGGGCGCGCGGTCGGGGTCGGTGCGGGCCGCGGGCCGCTTGCTGGATGACGCGGTCGTTTGGCTGTCGGGTCGGATGGGGCACACGTGCCGGGCACCGGTGGCGGGCAGGGCCTCGAGGGCGGGGGTCGGCGTCGGCAGGCAGCCGGAGAGCGGTCGGGCGCCGGGGCGGCCGCCGCCCTCGTTAGTATAGTGGTGAGTATCCCCGCCTGTCACGCGGGAGACCGGGGTTCGATTCCCCGACGGGGAGGCAAGACGTCCCTTTTTGGTGGCTGGCGCCGCTCTGCGTCCGGCCGCTTGCCCCCGAGGGCCCTTCTTCGCCCTGCCGCGCCCCGCCCTCCAGCCCCCGAGGGCGCCTTCGCCCCCGCCCCGCCCTCCAGCCAGGCGCAGGCCGCCAACCCGTGCCCGGCCTGCCCACGGGGACCCCTCCCCGAGGCCCCTCGCCGTCGGGCGGCGGTCGTTCGGCACGGCCGAGCCAAGGCTTCCTCTGCTCCCCGCAGCGCCCGACGAGCGGCCCGCCCCCAGCGGCTGGCGCACGGGGCTCCCTGCGACGCGACGCGACGCGCGACGCGCGCTGCACAGCTGCACAGCTGCCGGGACGGGCGGCGGGTGGGTCCTCTCTCGGTGCGCGCAGCTGCCTCGCCGAGCAGCCTGTGGAGAGGGGCTGGGGCGAGCCGGACGGTGGAGGGCGGGCGCCCGGCCGGGGCTTTGGCGGGGCGGTCGGCGTGGGAATGGCGGTCGCTTGGTGGCGCGGCGCGAGGGCGCCCCCAGAGGCGGTCCGTCCCGGCGGACGAGGGCTGCCGCGTCGGGCGCGGCGCTGGCGCTGGCGCGGGGCGGCGGTTGGTGGCGCCGGTGGCAGCGGCGCTGCGGGCGGGCGGGGCGTCGGAGCAGGGCTGCGCCAGGCGGCGGCGGCGGCGGCGGCGGCGGCGGCGGACTGCTGTGGCGCGAGCCCCGGGCCGGCGTCTCGGGGCAGGCCGGGCTGTGCGGCGTTGGTGGTATAGTGGTGAGCATAGCTGCCTTCCAAGCAGTTGACCCGGGTTCGATTCCCGGCCAACGCAGCGGGCCGACCTTTGCCGAGCTGCGGGGCCCTCCCGCCCGGGAGGCGGGCGGCGGGCGGCGGGCGTGCGGCTGTGCGTGTGTGTGTGTGTGTGTGTGTGTGTGTGTGCGTGTGTGCGCGCGCAGCGTTGGAGGGCGCGGCGAGCAGGAAGCCGGCGAGGGCGCGTGCTGGGCCGGGGCGGCGGGCGGCTGGCCTGCGCAAGGCAGGGGGCCCCGGCGGCGAGGGAGCGGCGAGCGGGCGGGCTGCGGGCCCCGGGTCCAGGAGGCGCAGGCGAGGCGAAGCCCGACGCTCCCTGGTGGTCTAGTGGTTAGGATTCGGCGCTCTCACCGCCGCGGCCCGGGTTCGATTCCCGGTCAGGGAAGCCTTTCTTCTTCCTCTCCGCCTGCCCGCCTGCCGGCCGCCCGACCTCCGCCTCCCCGCGCGGCGCGGGCGGCCGCGACCCCTCCCCCCACCACGCACACTTTTAGCCCGCGCCGGAGCTCGCTCGCTCGCCCCTCGCCCCCTGGCCTCGGCCTCCCGACAAGGCCACCCGCCACGTCCAGCCCTGACCCTGCCACGCCCTCCACCCCTGCCAACGGCAGACCTTCGGCCCCCGCTCGCCCCCTGGGCGTCTCCCCTCCTCCTCCTCCTCCTCTCGGACGCTCGCCTCGCTTCCCCTCTTCCTCGGTGGCTGGGGCCGCCCTCCCGCCGTGCCGCGGGCGCACAGCCCCGCCGCCGGCCCCCGCACGCGCGACTCTCCCGCAGCCTGGCTTCGGCCGCGACAGTTTCGCGGCCCCCGCCGCCCCTTGGTCCCTCCCGAGGTGGGGCCGCCGGTGGGGGCTGGGGCTGGGGTGCGGGCGGGAGGGGGCAGGGGTCTCCCTGGACCGGTCGGGCCACCTGCCGAGACCTGTGGTCCCCGGCCTCGCCCCTCGCGCCGCCAGCCAAGGCGCCGGCAGCTTTCCCGCCGCCGCCTGCCGGGTCCTGGGCCCGCTGCGTGTCCCGGGGGCCCGGCGATTGGGCGCCAGGGGCGTCTGGGTCTCGCGCGGGCGTGGGAGCCGAGGGCCCGGCCGCGCGCCCGAGAGGCGGAGAGATGGGCCAGTGACCCTCGACCCGTCCGTCCGTCGGGCTAGCGAGACCAGCCCGCCGCGGAGGAGACAGAGCAGGGAGCTACAGGAGGCCGTTCCGGAAAACGCCACGGGCAAGCAGGTGGGGAGGGGCTGGGGGCGGACGGGTGGCGGGGGTGGCCAGCGTTTTCTTCCAGTGGCCTCAGCGACGCTCCGCGTCCTATGGCCAAGTGGCCGGGGCGTTCCCCCGGAACTCTTGCCTCCCCCACGCCCTCCCCCCACCGAGCTGGGACTTTGGACGGCGTTCCCCTTCCCGCCTCGGCGTCCACCCACGCCATCCCTCTCTCCAGCCCCGCATCCATCTCTCCCTGCGGCTGCTCCCCAAAGGAGATGGCAGCTCTCCGGCCCCTTGCCGCCACGACGGGCGCGCCGCCGTGAGCCAGCGGAGCTGAGTATCTGTCCAGGGACCGGTTCCGGCCGAGGCAGAGGGGAGGGCCGAGCCGATGAGCGGCAGGAAGCGCCGCGGGCCCCACGCTGGACTTTGACGGAGCCGTTCTCCCCTGTGCCAAGGCGCCCCCGGTGGGCATAGGGGTGCGCCCCGTGAGCGCGGGAGCCCCCCACGGGCCCGGCCGGGGTGCTGGGCGTGCGCGTGCGGGGGCGGGAGACGGTGCGGGATGGAGGCGTCGGTCCCGGTGGGTGGCCCCCCACGCGGGTCAGGGCACAGGGCCAAGTGACCCCAGGAAGAGGGGCACGGCGGTGAGCCGCGCGGTGGGTGGCGTGAGGAGGAGTCCCGGGTGTGCGAGCGGAGCGCCGCGGGCCCGGAGGAGGTGCGGGGCTTGCGGGAACGGGCTCAGGCAGGGGCCCGGGCGGCCAGGCCCCTTGCCGGCACGGGTGGCGGCGGTGAGATCTAGGGTTGGGGTGGGGACGAGGGGCCTGAGCGGGGAGGGGGGACAGGGCCGGGGAAGCGAGTCCTCGGGGCGGGTCGTGCGAGAGAGGACCACAGGGTCCGCGGGGTTGTTGGCGGATGGTGGGGCGGGGGGCCTGGAGGCCGTAAGGAGCGGCGGGTGGCAAGCAGGGGCAGTGGGCTCCGGTGCGAGGAAGACGGAAGCCCCTGCGGTGGGAGAGGACGCCGGCGGGCGAGACTGGCCAGCTGCGCTGCGAGGTGGTGAGGCTAAGGAGTAGGGTGAGAGGAGGGGTGGGGAGCGGGCAAGGGCGGGAATGCCCCTGCCCCAGAGACAGAAACGACCTGTCCTGGGGACAGAGAGTCGCGTCTCGGGTGTGCGTTGGGGGTTGAGTTGAGAAGAGGCCAAAGGGACCAACGGAACGGAGGATCCCCGGCCGGGAAGGATTTGGAAAGTGGGGGCGCGGGGAGGAGGCCTGACAGGCCGGGTG
This sequence comes from Equus asinus, assembly GCF_041296235.1. Lineage (NCBI taxonomy): Eukaryota > Metazoa > Chordata > Mammalia > Perissodactyla > Equidae > Equus > Equus asinus. Next base: position 49,228 of record NW_027225194.1, read on the forward strand.
TTGGAGGTAGGGGGTGGGGAGGCGGAGGTGGAGGGGTTGGGGCTGGGGTGCGGCTTGGGGCTTGCAGGCTGGGGTGGCGGCGGCGGGCTTGGCAGTGTCCTCGGGGCGTCCTGGGGGCGGGGGTGGCGGCGAGGATTCGTGGGTGCCGGTGCTGACGCGTGGTGGACTTGGTGCTGGCGCCGGGGGAAGGGGGGAGGGGCGGGGTGGGTGGACTGGGTGGCAGTGGCGGCGCAGGTGGTTTCGGTGGTGGAGGGCCCGGCGAGCGTTGGCAACCGATGGCGGCCGAGCGGGATCAGGTGAACACACGGCGGGCGTGCATGGTGACGATCTCGCGGAACTCTTTGGAAAGACTCGAGGGCGCGCCATCAGGACACGGGGACCCTCCGGGAGAAGGCGGTGGGTCACCGCAGGAGCGGCACGTTCCTTCCTGCCGGCAGTGCCAACGCCGCGTAACTTGCCGGCCGGGGTCAGAGCGAGCCAGAGAGCGGGGAAAGGTGGCGGAGCGTGAGGAGGTGGGGCGTGCGGGGCCCGCGTGTGCTGCGGGAGAGTGTCCCTCGAAGGGAAACGCGTGACTCGAGCGGGGTCACGGGAAGGAAAGAAGAGGGACAAGGAAGGAAGGTGCGCGGGCACGAGAGTGGCTGGGCCGTGAATGTGTCAGGGCACGGGGGTTTGGGGGGCGGGCGTTTGGTTCCCGGGGTGCGTGTTTGGGGCGGAGGGGGGGGACTTTTGTCTCCAGGGCGAGAGCGAGGGCCCGGGGCGGGCGGAAGGTGTTGGTGTGTGGGGGCGGCCTCGAGCGCAGGAGAGAGGCAGCCTAAGCTGGACGTCGGGGCCGCGGGACCAAAAGGGGACGGGGTGCTGCGGGCCGGGAATCGAACCCGGGCCTCCCGCGTGGCAGGAGAATTCTACCACTGAACCACCCATGCACCGGTGGCCGGCGCCACCAGGCGCCGCCCAGCGGCGCTCGCCAGCCGCCCGACACTGGTCACGGCCCTGCGGGGCCATCTCCTCCATCCGAGCCAGTCGGCGGACGGGGCAGCTGGAAGAGAGGCTGCGGGCCCTGGAGGGCGCTCGGGGGCGGGCGCGGTAGGAGGGGGGTGCGGAGCAGGGAGACCCGGAGGCGCGGTGGCACCTGTGCGCCGAGGCGCGGAGGAGCCGCGACAGAGCGGGGCGGCCTCGGCCCATCCCGCGCCTTGTGTCCGGCCCAGGGCCGCCGCGACCCTGCCGGCGTCGCCGGAGGAAGCCAGGAGCCGCGCCCAGCCGGCCCGCGCTCGAGTGCCAACGAGGGCGGCGATCTGTGGCGGGCGACGTTCCTTCGACGACCCACGGGCCCGTGCCCAAGTCCCCTGGGCGGCGGGCTTCCCGCGGGCGCTGGGCGCGTGGCCGTGCGCGGGCGCCAACGGCGCGGCCTGCCGGACGAGAGCAGGGCAGGGCAGGGCAGGGCAGGGCAGGGCAGGGCAGGGCAGGGCTGGGCAGGGCTGGGCAGGGCTGGGCTGGCGGGGAGGGCCGTGGCGTGGGGGCGGCCGTGGAGCCGCAGGCTGGGGAGCGCCGCCTCGGCCGCCGCCGCTGAGCGGCGCTCAGGCCAAGAGACCCGAGGGGCCTGAGCCTGGCGCCTGCGCTCTGGCCGACGGCTCGCCCGCAAGGGTCCGGCTCCGGGGTGCGTTGGTGGCGAGGCAGGAGCGCGGTCTTGGATGGCGGGCGCGCTTTGGCAGAGTGGCTGCCGGCCGGCGGGCCGCCCGCGGAGGAGGCGCGCCGTCGTGTCGTCGTGGGTTTGGGCCCCCGAGGCGCTTCGCGCGTGCAGACGGGGCTTGGCCCCGGCCGTGGGCCCGACGTGGCGTGTGGGCGACGGGGATCCAGGGCTTCGGCTCGGTGCTCCCCGGAGCCAGCTTGCCGGGTTGGGCCCGCGTGCCAGGCAGGCCCCGTGCAGGGAGGCGCTGTGGTGGGCTGGCGAGCAGAAGGCCGGGCTGCGTGGGGCCCGGGAGGCAGGCATGTGTGGCCCGGGCGAGGCCCCGAGGTGAAAAGTCGTGGTGGGCACCACAGGCCACCGAGATGGGGACGGCGACCTGAGCAGGGTGTGGAGAGGATGGGCGGGCCGGGCGGCCGGGGGCCGGGGAAAGGACAGCGTGTTGGACGGTGCCCGCCCGTTGCGCAGGCGTGGCGCTCCAAGAGCGAGGCGCTGTGCGCCAGGCAGAAGTCGGAGGGTGACCCGTGGAGGGCTTTGCTCACGCAGGGTCGGGTGGGGTGGGGTGGGGTGGGGTGGGGAGGGGGAGTGGGAGGGAGTGGGAGCGCGAGTGGGAGGGAGGGCTACACAACCCCCCTAATGGGGGGGCTCGTGTGCGGAGGGGGAAGGGGAGCAGGCGAGGAACGATGGGGCGCGAAGTCCTGAAGCCCCCGCGTGTGGGGTCCGGTGGGAAGGGTGTGTGAGTGAGTGGGCGGGCGCGCGCGCTGTGTCGGGAAGGCCGGCTGCCAGTGGGTTCGAGGCGCTGGGGCAGCCTCCTGGGCTGAGCGCCAGGCGCCGCGCAGCGGCGGGCGGAGAAGCGGGTGGGGTGGAGAGGCGTGCGTGTAGGGGCCTGGAGTTTGGCGCGGCGGCCACAGGCCGGAGCGGCCAGCCCGGGCCGGCCAGGAAGGCGGCCAAGGGCGGCGCTCGGGTGTGCGGGAGGCCCGGGTAGGCGGGCGTTGGTTGGGCGGGCCAAAAGGTCGGCGTGTCAGGAGTGGGATTCGAACCCACGCCTCCAGGGGAGACTGCGACCTGAACGCAGCGCCTTAGACCGCTCGGCCATCCTGACGGCGGGCCTGGGCGCGTGGCCGCCGCCTGGCTGGGAGCCGACGGCCGGCGGGGGCCCTTGGCCGCCCGCGGCGCCTGGCGGGCGTCTTGTGGGCGCGCCACGGACGGGACGCGCGCGCCGGCCGACGGGGAGCAAGGCCAGCGGACTCGCCCGGCTCCACCGCCGCCGCCGCCCCGTCGCCCACCCCGGGCGCCGGCCGGGACAAGGCCGCGGCCCGGCGCGCGCCCCCTTCCCCGCCGCCTCGCTGGCCCCCGAGAGGGCCCCTCCCCGCGGCGCGATCTCCGCACGGGAGGCAAGAGGCGGCGCAGACTCGGCATTTCCAGCCGCCGTCGCCGCCGCCGCCAGGCCGGGCGCGCGGTCGGGGTCGTGTGCGGGCCGCGGGCCGCTTGCTGGATGACGCGGTCGTTTGGCTGTCGGGTCGGATGGGGCACACGTGCCGGGCACCGGTGGCGGGCAGGGCCTCGAGGGCGGGGGTCGGCGTCGGCAGGCAGCCGGAGAGCGGTCGGGCGCCGGGGCGGCCGCCGCCGTCCTCGTTAGTATAGTGGTGAGTATCCCCGCCTGTCACGCGGGAGACCGGGGTTCGATTCCCCGACGGGGAGGCAAGACGTCCCTTTTTGGTGGCTGGCGCCGCTCTGCGTCCGGCCGCTTGCCCCCGAGGGCCCTTCTTCGCCCTGCCGCGCCCCGCCCTCCAGCCCCCGAGGGCGCTTCTTCGCCCTGCCCCCGCCCCCAGCCAGGCGCAGGCCGCCAACCCGTGCCCGGCCTGCCCACGGGGACCCCTCCCCGAGGCCCCCTCGCCGTCGGGCGGCGGTCGTTCGGCACGGCCGAGCCAAGGCTTCCTCTGCTCCCCGCAGCGCCCGACGAGCGGCCCGCCCCCAGCGGCTGGCGCACGGGGCTCCCTGCGACGCGACGCGACGCGCGACGCGCGCTGCACAGCTGCACAGCTGCCGGGACGGGCGGCGGGTGGGTCCTCTCTCGGTGCGCGCAGCTGCCTCGCCGAGCAGCCTGTGGAGAGGGGCTGGGGCGAGCCGGACGGTGGAGGGCGGGCGCCCGGCCGGGGCTTTGGCGGGGCGGTCGGCGTGGGAATGGCGGTCGCTTGGTGGCGCGGCAGCGAGGGCGCCCCCCAGAGGCGGTCCGTCCCGGCGGACGAGGGCTGCCGCGTCGGGCGCGGCGCTGGCGCTGGCGCGGGGCGGCGGTTGGTGGCGCCGGTGGCAGCGCCGCGCTGCGGGCGGGCGGGGCGTCGGAGCAGGCTGCGCCAGGCGGCGGCGGCGGCGGCGGCGGCGGCGGCGGCCGACCGCTGTGGCGCGAGCCCCGGGCCGGCGTCTCGGGGCAGGCCGGGCTGTGCGGCGTTGGTGGTATAGTGGTGAGCATAGCTGCCTTCCAAGCAGTTGACCCGGGTTCGATTCCCGGCCAACGCAGCGGGCCGACCTTTTGCCGAGCTGCGGGGCCCTCCCGCCCCGGAGGCGGGCGGCGGGCGGCGGGCGTGCGGCTGTGCGTGTGTGTGTGTGTGTGTGTGTGTGCGTGTGTGCGCGCGCGCAGCGTTTGAGGGCGCGGCGAGCAGGAAGCCGGCGAGGGCGCGTGCCTGGGCCGGGGCGGCGGGCGGCTGGCCTGCGCAAGGCAGGCCCCGGCGGCGAGGGAGCGGCGAGCGGGCGGGCTGCGGGCCCCGGGTCCAGGAGGCGCAGGCGAGGCGCGAAGCCCGACGCTCCCTGGTGGTCTAGTGGTTAGGATTCGGCGCTCTCACCGCCGCGGCCCGGGTTCGATTCCCAGTCAGGGAAGCCTTTCTTCTTCCTCTCCGCCTGCCCGCCTGCCGGCCGCCCGACCTCCGCCTCCCCGGCGCGGCGCGGGCGGCCGCGACCCCTCCCCCCACCACGCACACTTTTAGCCCGCGCCGGAGCTCGCTCGCCGCCCCTCGCCCCCTGGCCTCGGCCTCCCGACAAGGCCACCCGCCACGTCCAGCCCTGACCCTGCCACGCCCCTCCACCCCTGCCAACGGCAGACCTTTCGGCCCCCGCTCGCCCCCTGGGCGTCTCCCTCCTCCTCCTCCTCCTCCTCCTCGGACGCTCGCCTCGCTTCCCCTCTTCCTCGGTGGCTGGGGCCGCCTCTCTCCCGCCGTGGCCGCGGGCGCACAGCCCCGCCGCCGGCCCCCGCACGCGCTTCGACTCTCCCGCAGCCTGGCTTCGGCCGCGACAGTTTCGCGGCCCCCAAGCCGCCCCTTGGTCCCTCCCGAGGTGGGGCCGCCGGTGGGGGCTGGGGCTGGGGGTGCGGGCGGGAGGGGGCAGGGGTCTCCCTGGACCGGTCGGGCCACCTGCCGAGACCTGTGGTCCCTGGCCTCGCCCCTCGCGCCAGCCAAGGCGCCGGCAGCTTTCCCGCCGCCGCCTGCCGGGTCCTGGGCCCGCTGCGTGTCCCGGGGGCCCGGCGATTGGGCGCCAGGGGCGTCTGGGTCTCGCGCGGGCGTGGGAGCCGAGGGCCCGCCGCGGCGCCCGAGAGGCGGAGATGGGCCAGTGACCCTCGACCCGTCCGTCCGTCGGGCTAGCGAGACCAGCCCGCCGCGGAGGAGACAGAGCAGGGAGCTACAGGAGGCCGTTCCGGAAAACGCCACGGGCAAGCAGGTGGGGAGGGGCTGGGGGCGGACGGGTGGCGGGGGTGGCCAGCGTTTTCTTCCAGTGGCCTCAGCGACGCTCCGCGTCCTATGGCCAAGTGGCCGGGGCGTTCCCCGGAACTCTTGCCTCCCCCACGCCCCTCCCCCCACCGAGCTGGGACTTTGGACGGCGTTCCCCTTCCCGCCTCGGCGTCCACCCACGCCATCCCTCTCTCCAGCCCCGCATCCATCTTCTCCTGCGGCTGCTCCCCAAAGGAGATGGCAGCTCTCCGGCCCCTTGCCGCCACGACGGGCGCGCCGCCGTGAGCCAGCGGAGCTGAGTATCTGTCCAGGGACCGGTTCCGGCCGAGGCAGAGGGGAGGGCCGAGCCGATGAGCGGCAGGAAGCTGCCGCGGGCCCCACGCTGGACTTTGACGGAGCCGTTCTCCCCTGTGCCAAGGCGCCCCCGGTGGGCATAGGGGTGCGCCCCGTGAGCGCGGGAAGCTCCCCACGGGCCCGGCCGGGGTGCTGGGCGTGCGCGTGCGGGGGCGGGAGACGGTGCGGGATGGAGGCGTCGGTCCCGGTGGGTGGCCCCCCACGCGGGTCAGGGCACAGGGCCAAGTGACCCCAGGAAGAGGGCACGGCGGTGAGCCGCGCGGTGGGTGGCGTGAGGAGGAGTCCCGGGTGTGCGAGCGGAGCGCCGCGGGCCCGGAGGAGGTGCGGGGCTTGCGGGAACGGGCCGCTCAGGCAGGGGCTCCGGGCGGCCAGGCCCCTTGGCCGGCACGGGTGGCGGCGGGTGAGATCTAGGGTTGGGGTGGGGACGAGGGGCCTGAGCGGGGGAGGGGGGACAGGGCCGGGGGAAGCGAGTCCTCGGGGCGGGTCGTGCGAGAGAGGACCACAGGGTCCGCGGGGTTGTTGGCGGATGGTGGGGCGGGGGGGCCTGGAGGCCGTAAGGAGCGGCGGGTGGCAAGCAGGGGCAGTGGGCTCCGGTGCGAGGAAGACGGAAGCCCCTGCGGTGGGAGAGGACGCCGGCGGGCGAGACTGGCTGTGCTGCGCTGCGAGGTGGTGAGGCTAAGGAGTAGGGTGAGAGGAGGGGTGGGGAGCGGGCAAGGGCGGGGAATGCCCCTGCCCCAGAGACAGAAACGACCTGTCCTGGGGACAGAGAGTCGCGTCTCGGGTGTGCGTTGGGGGTTGAGTTGAGAAGAGGCCAAAGGGACCAACGGAACGGAGGATCCCCGGCCGGGAAGGATTTGGAAAGTGGGGGCGCGGGGAGGAGGGGCCTGACAGGCGTCGGGGTGTTGGAGCAGTAGGGGGGTGGGGAGGGTGGAGGTGGAGGGGTTGGGGCTGGGGTGCGGCTTGGGGCTTGCAGGCTGGGGTGGCGGCGGCGGGCTTGGCAGTGTCCTCGGGGCGTCCTGGGGGCGGGGGTGGCGGCGAGGATTCGTCGTGGTGCCGGTGCTGACGCGTGGTGGACTTGGTGCTGGCGCCGGGGGAAGGGGGGGAGGGGCGGGGTGGGTGGACTGGGTGGCAGTGGCGGCGCAGGTGGTTTCGGTGGTGGAGGGCCCGGCGAGCGTTGGCAACCGATGGCGGCCGAGCGGGATCAGGTGAACACACGGCGGGCGTGCATGGTGACGATCTCGCGGAACTCTTTGGAAAGACTCGAGGGCGCGCCATCAGGACACGGGGACCCTCCGGGAGAAGGCGGTGGGTCACCCGTAGGAGCGGCACGTTCCTTCCTGCCGGCAGTGCCAACGCCGCGTAACTTGCCGGCCGGGGTCAGAGCGAGCCAGAGAGCGGGGAAAGGTGGCGGAGCGTGAGGAGGTGGGGCGTGCATGGGCCCGCGTGTGCTGCGGGAGAGTGTCCCTCGAAGGGAAACGCGTGACTCGAGCGGGGTCACGGGAAGGAAAAGAAGAGGGACAAGGAAGGAAGGTGCGCGGGCACGAGAGTGGCTGGGCCGTGAATGTGTCAGGGCACGGGGGTTTGGGGGGCGGGCGTTTGGTTCCCGGGGTGCGTGTTTGGGGGCGGAGGGGGGGGGGACTTTTGTCTCCAGGGCGAGAGCGAGGGCCCGGGGCGGGCGGAAGGTGTTGGTGTGTGGGGGCGGCCTCGAGCGCAGGAGAGAGGCAGCCTAAGCTGGACGTCGGGGCCGCGGGACCAAAAGGGGACGGGGTGCTGCATGGGCCGGGAATCGAACCCGGGCCTCCCGCGTGGCAGGCGAGAATTCTACCACTGAACCACCCATGCACCGGTGGCCGGCGCCACCAGGCGCCGCCCCAGCGGCGCTCGCCACCAGCCGCCCGACACTGGTCACGGCCCTGCGGGGCCATCTCCTCCATCCGAGCCAGTCGGCGGACGGGGCAGCTGGAAGAGAGGCTGCGGGGCCCTGGAGGGCGCTCGGGGGCGGGCGCGGTAGGAGGGGGGTGCGGAGCAGGGAGACCCGGAGGCGCGGTGGCACCTGTGCGCCGAGGCGCGGAGGAGCCGCGACAGAGCGGGGCGGCCTCGGCCCATCCCGCGCCTTGTGTCCGGCCCAGGGCCGCCGCGACCCTGCCGGCGTCGCCGGAGGAAGCCAGGAGCCGCGCCCAGCCTGGCCCGCGCTCGAGTGCCAACGAGGGGCGGCGATCTGTGGCGGGCGACGTTCCCTTCGACGACCCACGGGCCCGTGCCCAAGTCCCCTGGGCGGCGGGCTTCCCCGCGGGTGCGCTGGGCGCGTGGCCGTGCGCGGGCGCCAACGGCGCGGCCTGCCGGACGAGAGCAGGGCAGGGCAGGGCAGGGCAGGGCAGGGCAGGGCTGGGCAGGGCTGGGCAGGGCTGGGCTGGGCGGGAGGGCCGTGGCGTGGGGGCGGCCGTGGGAGCCGCAGGCTGGGGAGCGCCGCCTCGGCCGCCCGCCGCTGAGCGGCGCTCAGGCCAAGAGACCCGAGGGGCCTGAGCCTGGCGCCTGCGCTCTGGCCGACGGCTCGCCCGCAAGGGTCCGGCTCCGGGGTGCGTTGGTGGCGAGGCAGGAGCGCGGTCTTGGATGGCGGGCGCGCTTTGGCAGAGTGGCTGCCGGCCGGCGGGCCGCCCGCGGAGGAGGCGCGCCGTCGTGTCGTCGTGGGTTTGGGCCCCCGAGGCGCCTTCGCGCGTGCAGACGGGGCTTGGCCCCGGCCGTGGGCCCGACGTGGCGTGTGGGCGACGGGGATCCAGGGCTTCGGCTCGCTGCTCCCCGGAGCCAGCTTGCCGGGTTGGGCCCGCGTGCCAGGCAGGCCCCGTGCAGGGAGGGCGCTGTGGTGGGCTGGCGAGCAGAAGGCCGGGCTGCGTGGGGCCCGGGAGGCAGGCATGTGTGGCCCGGGCGAGGCCCCGAGGTGAAAAGTCGTGGTGGGCACCACAGGCCACCGAGATGGGGACGGCGACCTGAGCAGGGTGTGGAGAGGATGGGCGGGCCGGGCGGCCGGGGGCTGTGGGAAAGGACAGCGTGTTGGACGGTGTGCCGCCCGTTGCGCAGGCGTGGCGCTCCAAGAGCGAGGCGCTGTGCGCCAGGCAGAAGTCGGAGGGTGACCCGTGGAGGGCTTTGCTCACGCAGGGTCGGGTGGGGTGGGGTGGGGTGGGGTGGGGGAGGGGGAGTGGGAGTGGGAGTGGGAGCGCGAGTGGGAGGGAGGGCTACACAACCCCCCTAATGGGGGGGCTCGTGTGCGGAGGGGGAAGGGGAGAGCAGGCGAGGAACGATGGGGCGCGAAGTCCTGAAGCCCCCGCGTGTGGGGTCCGGTGGGAAGGGTGTGTGAGTGAGTGGGCGGGGGCGCGCGCGCTGTGTCGGGAAGGCCGGTTGCCAGTGGGTTCGAGGCGCTGGGGCAGCCTCCTGGGCTGAGTGCGCCAGGCCCGCGCAGCGGCGGGCGTGAGAAGCGGGTGGGGTGGAGAGGCGTGCGTGTAGGGGCCTGGAGTTTGGCGCGGCGGCCACAGGCCGGAGCGCCAGCCCGGGCCGGCCAGGAAGGCGGCCAAGGGCGGCGCTCGGGTGTGCGGGAGGCCCGGGTAGGCGGGCGTTGGTTGGGCGGGCCAAAAGGTCGGCGTGTCAGGAGTGGGATTCGAACCCACGCCTCCAGGGGAGACTGCGACCTGAACGCAGCGCCTTAGACCGCTCGGCCATCCTGACGGCGGGCCTGGGCGCGTGGCCGCTCGCCTGGCTGGGAGCCGACGCGGCCGGCGGGGCCCTTGGCCGCCCGCGGCGCCTGGCGGGCGTCTTTGTGGGCGCGCCACGGACGGGACGCGCGCGCCGGCCGACGGGGAGCAAGGCCAGCGGACTCGCCCGGCTCCACCGCCGCCGCCGCCCCGTCGCCCACCCCGGGCGCCGGCCGGGACAAGGCCGCGGCCCGGCGCGCGCCCCCCTTCTCCTCGCCGCCTCGCTGGCCCTCTCGAGAGGGCCTCTTCCTCGCGGCGCGATCTCCGCACGGGAGGCAAGAGGCGGCGCAGACTCGGCATTTCCAGCCGCCGTCGCCGCCGCCGCCAGGGCCGGGCGCGCGGTCGGGGTCGTGTGCGGGCCGCGGGCCGCTTTGCTGGATGACGCGGTCGTTTGGCTGTCGGGTCGGATGGGGCACACGTGCCGGGCACCGGTGGCGGGCAGGGCCTCGAGGGCGGGGGTCGGCGTCGGCAGGCAGCCGGAGAGCGGTCGGGCGCCGGGGCGGCCGCCGCCGTCCTCGTTAGTATAGTGGTGAGTATCCCCGCCTGTCACGCGGGAGACCGGGGTTCGATTCCCCGACGGGGAGGCAAGACGTCCCTTTTTGGTGGCTGGCGCCGCTCTGCGTCCGGCCGCTTGCCCCCGAGGGCCCTTCTTCGCCCTGCCGCGCCCCGCCCTCCAGCCCCCGAGGGCGCTTCTTCGCCCTGCCCCGCCCTCCAGCCAGGCGCAGGCCGCCAACCCGTGCCCGGCCTGCCCACGGGGACCCCTCCCCGAGGCCCCCTCGCCGTCGGGCGGCGGTCGTTCGGCACGGCCGAGCCAAGGCTTCCTCTGCTCCCCGCAGCGCCCGACGAGCGGCCCGCCCCCAGCGGCTGGCGCACGGGGCTCCCTGCGACGCGACGCGACGCGCGACGCGCGCTGCACAGCTGCACAGCTGCCGGGACGGGCGGCGGGTGGGTCCTCTCTCGGTGCGCGCAGCTGCCTCGCCGAGCAGCCTGTGGAGAGGGGCTGGGGCGAGCCGGACGGTGGAGGGCGGGCGCCCGGCCGGGGCTTTGGCGGGGCGGTCGGCGTGGGAATGGCGGTCGCTTGGTGGCGCGGCAGCGAGGGCGCCCCCCAGAGGCGGTCCGTCCCGGCGGACGAGGGCTGCCGCGTCGGGCGCGGCGCTGGCGCTGGCGCGGGGCGGCGGTTGGTGGCGCCGGTGGCAGCGCCGCGCTGCGGGCGGGCGGGGCGTCGGAGCAGGGCTGCGCCAGGCGGCGGCGGCGGCGGCGGCGGCGGCGGCGGCCGGACTGCTGTGGCGCGAGCCCCGGGCCGGCGTCTCGGGGCAGGCCGGGCTGTGCGGCGTTGGTGGTATAGTGGTGAGCATAGCTGCCTTCCAAGCAGTTGACCCGGGTTCGATTCCCGGCCAACGCAGCGGGCCGACCTTTTGCCGAGCTGCGGGGCCCTCCCGCCCCGGAGGCGGGCGGCGGGCGGCGGCGTGCGTGCTGTGCGTGTGTGTGTGTGTGTGTGTGTGTGTGTGTGTGCGTGTGTGCGCGCGCAGCGTTTTGAGGGCGCGGCGAGCAGGAAGCCGGCGAGGGCGCGTGCCTGGGCCGGGGCGGCGGGCGGCTGGCCTGCGCAAGGCAGGGGGCCCCGGCGGCGAGGGAGCGGCGAGCGGGCGGGCTGCGGGCCCCGGGTCCAGGAGGCGCAGGCGAGGCGCGAAGCCCGACGCTCCCTGGTGGTCTAGTGGTTAGGATTCGGCGCTCTCACCGCCGCGGCCCGGGTTCGATTCCCGGTCAGGGAAGCCTTTCTTCTTCCTCTCCGCCCGCCCGCCTGCCGGCCGCCCGACCTCCGCCTCCCCGGCGCGGCGCGGGCGGCCGCGACCCCTCCCCCCACCACGCACACTTTTAGCCCGCGCCGGAGCTCGCTCGCTTCGCCCCTCGCCCCCTGGCCTCGGCCTCCCGACAAGGCCACCCGCCACGTCCAGCCCTGACCCTGCCACGCTCCCTCCACCCCTGCCAACGGCAGACCTTTCGGCCCCCGCTCGCCCCCTGGGCGTCTCCCCTCCTCCTCCTCCTCCTCCTCCTCGGACGCTCGCCTCGCTTCCCCTCTTCCTCGGTGGCTGGGGCCGCCTCTCTCCCGCCGTGGCCGCGGGCGCACAGCCCTGCCGCCGGCCCCCGCACGCGCTTCGACTCTCCCGCAGCCTGGCTTCGGCCGCGACAGTTTCGCGGCCCCCAAGCCGCCCCTTGGTCCCTCCCGAGGTGGGGCCGCCGGTGGGGGCTGGGGCTGGGGGTGCGGGCGGGAGGGGGCAGGGGTCTCCCTGGACCGGTCGGGCCACCTGCCGAGACCTGTGGTCCCTGGCCTCGCCCCTCGCGCCAGCCAAGGCGCCGGCAGCTTTCCCGCCGCCGCCTGCCGGGTCCTGGGCCCGCTGCGTGTCCCGGGGGCCCGGCGATTGGGCGCCAGGGGCGTCTGGGTCTCGCGCGGGCGTGGGAGCCGAGGGCCCGGCCGCGGCGCCCGAGAGGCGGAGATGGGCCAGTGACCCTCGACCCGTCCGTCCGTCGGGCTAGCGAGACCAGCCCGCCGCGGAGGAGACAGAGCAGGGAGCTACAGGAGGCCGTTCCGGAAAACGCCACGGGCAAGCAGGTGGGGAGGGGCTGGGGGCGGACGGGTGGCGGGGGTGGCCAGCGTTTTCTTCCAGTGGCCTCAGCGACGCTCCGCGTCCTATGGCCAAGTGGCCGGGGCGTTCCCCGGAACTCTTGCCTCCCCCACGCCCCTCCCCCCACCGAGCTGGGACTTTGGACGGCGTTCCCCTTCCCGCCTCGGCGTCCACCCACGCCATCCCTCTCTCCAGCCCCGCATCCATCTTCTCCTGCGGCTGCTCCCCAAAGGAGATGGCAGCTCTCCGGCCCCTTGCCGCCACGACGGGCGCGCCGCCGTGAGCCAGCGGAGCTGAGTATCTGTCCAGGGACCGGTTCCGGCCGAGGCAGAGGGGAGGGCCGAGCCGATGAGCGGCAGGAAGCTGCCGCGGGCCCCACGCTGGACTTTGACGGAGCCGTTCTCCCCTGTGCCAAGGCGCCCCCGGTGGGCATAGGGGTGCGCCCCGTGAGCGCGGGAAGCTCCCCCACGGGCCCGGCCGGGGTGCTGGGCGTGCGCGTGCGGGGGCGGGAGACGGTGCGGGATGGAGGCGTCGGTCCCGGTGGGTGGCCCCCCACGCGGGTCAGGGCACAGGGCCAAGTGACCCCAGGAAGAGGGCACGGCGGTGAGCCGCGCGGTGGGTGGCGTGAGGAGGAGTCCCGGGTGTGCGAGCGGAGCGCCGCGGGCCCGGAGGAGGTGCGGGGCTTGCGGGAACGGGCCGCTCAGGCAGGGGCTCCGGGCGGCCAGGCCCCTTGGCCGGCACGGGTGGCGGCGGGTGAGATCTAGGGTTGGGGTGGGGACGAGGGGCCTGAGCGGGGGAGGGGGGACAGGGCCGGGGGAAGCGAGTCCTCGGGGCGGGTCGTGCGAGAGAGGACCACAGGGTCCGCGGGGTTGTTGGCGGATGGTGGGGCGGGGGGGCCTGGAGGCCGTAAGGAGCGGCGGGTGGCAAGCAGGGGCAGTGGGCTCCGGTGCGAGGAAGACGGAAGCCCCTGCGGTGGGAGAGGACGCCGGCGGGCGAGACTGGCTGTGCTGCGCTGCGAGGTGGTGAGGCTAAGGAGTAGGGTGAGAGGAGGGGTGGGGAGCGGGCAAGGGCGGGGAATGCCCCTGCCCCAGAGACAGAAACGACCTGTCCTGGGGACAGAGAGTCGCGTCTCGGGTGTGCGTTGGGGGTTGAGTTGAGAAGAGGCCAAAGGGACCAACGGAACGGAGGATCCCCGGCCGGGAAGGATTTGGAAAGTGGGGGCGCGGGGAGGAGGGGCCTGACAGGCGTCGGGGTGTTGGAGCAGTAGGGGGGTGGGGAGGGTGGAGGTGGAGGGGTTGGGGCTGGGGTGCGGCTTGGGGCTTGCAGGCTGGGGTGGCGGCGGCGGGCTTGGCAGTGTCCTCGGGGCGTCCTGGGGGCGGGGTGGCGGCGAGGATTCGTCGTGGTGCCGGTGCTGACGCGTGGTGGACTTGGTGCTGGCGCCGGGGGATGGGGGGGAGGGGCGGGGTGGGTGGACTGGGTGGCAGTGGCGGCGCAGGTGGTTTCGGTGGTGGAGGGCCCGGCGAGCGTTGGCAACCGATGGCGGCCGAGCGGGATCAGGTGAACACACGGCGGGCGTGCATGGTGACGATCTCGCGGAACTCTTTGGAAAGACTCGAGGGCGCGCCATCAGGACACGGGGACCCTCCGGGAGAAGGCGGTGGGTCACCCGTAGGAGCGGCACGTTCCTTCCTGCCGGCAGTGCCAACGCCGCGTAACTTGCCGGCCGGGGTCAGAGCGAGCCAGAGAGCGGGGAAAGGTGGCGGAGCGTGAGGAGGTGGGGCGTGCATGGGCCCGCGTGTGCTGCGGGAGAGTGTCCCTCGAAGGGAAACGCGTGACTCGAGCGGGGTCACGGGAAGGAAAAGAAGAGGGACAAGGAAGGAAGGTGCGCGGGCACGAGAGTGGCTGGGCCGTGAATGTGTCAGGGCACGGGGGTTTGGGGGGCGGGCGTTTGGTTCCCGGGGTGCGTGTTTGGGGGCGGAGGGGGGGGGACTTTTGTCTCCAGGGCGAGAGCGAGGGCCCGGGGCGGGCGGAAGGTGTTGGTGTGTGGGGGCGGCCTCGAGCGCAGGAGAGAGGCAGCCTAAGCTGGACGTCGGGGCCGCGGGACCAAAAGGGGACGGGGTGCTGCATGGGCCGGGAATCGAACCCGGGCCTCCCGCGTGGCAGGCGAGAATTCTACCACTGAACCACCCATGCACCGGTGGCCGGCGCCACCAGGCGCCGCCCCAGCGGCGCTCGCCACCAGCCGCCCGACACTGGTCACGGCCCTGCGGGGCCATCTCCTCCATCCGAGCCAGTCGGCGGACGGGGCAGCTGGAAGAGAGGCTGCGGGGCCCTGGAGGGCGCTCGGGGGCGGGCGCGGTAGGAGGGGGGTGCGGAGCAGGGAGACCCGGAGGCGCGGTGGCACCTGTGCGCCGAGGCGCGGAGGAGCCGCGACAGAGCGGGGCGGCCTCGGCCCATCCCGCGCCTTGTGTCCGGCCCAGGGCCGCCGCGACCCTGCCGGCGTCGCCGGAGGAAGCCAGGAGCCGCGCCCAGCCTGGCCCGCGCTCGAGTGCCAACGAGGGGCGGCGATCTGTGGCGGGCGACGTTCCCTTCGACGACCCACGGGCCCGTGCCCAAGTCCCCTGGGCGGCGGGCTTCCCCGCGGGTGCGCTGGGCGCGTGGCCGTGCGCGGGCGCCAACGGCGCGGCCTGCCGGACGAGAGCAGGGCAGGGCAGGGCAGGGCAGGGCAGGGCAGGGCTGGGCAGGGCTGGGCAGGGCTGGGCTGGGCGGGAGGGCCGTGGCGTGGGGGCGGCCGTGGGAGCCGCAGGCTGGGGAGCGCCGCCTCGGCCGCCCGCCGCTGAGTGGCGCTCAGGCCAAGAGACCCGAGGGGCCTGAGCCTGGCGCCTGCGCTCTGGCCGACGGCTCGCCCGCAAGGGTCCGGCTCCGGGGTGCGTTGGTGGCGAGGCAGGAGCGCGGTCTTGGATGGCGGGCGCGCTTTGGCAGAGTGGCTGCCGGCCGGCGGGCCGCCCGCGGAGGAGGCGCGCCGTCGTGTCGTCGTGGGTTTGGGCCCCCGAGGCGCCTTCGCGCGTGCAGACGGGGCTTGGCCCCGGCCGTGGGCCCGACGTGGCGTGTGGGCGACGGGGATCCAGGGCTTCGGCTCGCTGCTCCCCGGAGCCAGCTTGCCGGGTTGGGCCCGCGTGCCAGGCAGGCCCCGTGCAGGGAGGGCGCTGTGGTGGGCTGGCGAGCAGAAGGCCGGGCTGCGTGGGGCCCGGGAGGCAGGCATGTGTGGCCCGGGCGAGGCCCCGAGGTGAAAAGTCGTGGTGGGCACCACAGGCCACCGAGATGGGGACGGCGACCTGAGCAGGGTGTGGAGAGGATGGGCGGGCCGGGCGGCCGGGGGCTGTGGGAAAGGACAGCGTGTTGGACGGTGTGCCGCCCGTTGCGCAGGCGTGGCGCTCCAAGAGCGAGGCGCTGTGCGCCAGGCAGAAGTCGGAGGGTGACCCGTGGAGGGCTTTGCTCACGCAGGGTCGGGTGGGGTGGGGTGGGGTGGGGTGGGGTGGGGGAGGGGGAGTGGGAGTGGGAGTGGGAGCGCGAGTGGGAGGGAGGGCTACACAACCCCCCTAATGGGGGGGCTCGTGTGCGGAGGGGGAAGGGGAGAGCAGGCGAGGAACGATGGGGCGCGAAGTCCTGAAGCCCCCGCGTGTGGGGTCCGGTGGGAAGGGTGTGTGAGTGAGTGGGCGGGGGCGCGCGCGCTGTGTCGGGAAGGCCGGTTGCCAGTGGGTTCGAGGCGCTGGGGCAGCCTCCTGGGCTGAGTGCGCCAGGCCCGCGCAGCGGCGGGCGTGAGAAGCGGGTGGGGTGGAGAGGCGTGCGTGTAGGGGCCTGGAGTTTGGCGCGGCGGCCACAGGCCGGAGCGCCAGCCCGGGCCGGCCAGGAAGGCGGCCAAGGGCGGCGCTCGGGTGTGCGGGAGGCCCGGGTAGGCGGGCGTTGGTTGGGCGGGCCAAAAGGTCGGCGTGTCAGGAGTGGGATTCGAACCCACGCCTCCAGGGGAGACTGCGACCTGAACGCAGCGCCTTAGACCGCTCGGCCATCCTGACGGCGGGCCTGGGCGCGTGGCCGCTCGCCTGGCTGGGAGCCGACGCGGCCGGCGGGGCCCTTGGCCGCCCGCGGCGCCTGGCGGGCGTCTTTGTGGGCGCGCCACGGACGGGACGCGCGCGCCGGCCGACGGGGAGCAAGGCCAGCGGACTCGCCCGGCTCCACCGCCGCCGCCGCCCCGTCGCCCACCCCGGGCGCCGGCCGGGACAAGGCCGCGGCCCGGCGCGCGCCCCCCTTCTCCTCGCCGCCTCGCTGGCCCTCTCGAGAGGGCCTCTTCCTCGCGGCGCGATCTCCGCACGGGAGGCAAGAGGCGGCGCAGACTCGGCATTTCCAGCCGCCGTCGCCGCCGCCGCCAGGGCCGGGCGCGCGGTCGGGGTCGTGTGCGGGCCGCGGGCCGCTTTGCTGGATGACGCGGTCGTTTGGCTGTCGGGTCGGATGGGGCACACGTGCCGGGCACCGGTGGCGGGCAGGGCCTCGAGGGCGGGGGTCGGCGTCGGCAGGCAGCCGGAGAGCGGTCGGGCGCCGGGGCGGCCGCCGCCGTCCTCGTTAGTATAGTGGTGAGTATCCCCGCCTGTCACGCGGGAGACCGGGGTTCGATTCCCCGACGGGGAGGCAAGACGTCCCTTTTTGGTGGCTGGCGCCGCTCTGCGTCCGGCCGCTTGCCCCCGAGGGCCCTTCTTCGCCCTGCCGCGCCCCGCCCTCCAGCCCCCGAGGGCGCTTCTTCGCCCTGCCCCGCCCTCCAGCCAGGCGCAGGCCGCCAACCCGTGCCCGGCCTGCCCACGGGGACCCCTCCCCGAGGCCCCCTCGCCGTCGGGCGGCGGTCGTTCGGCACGGCCGAGCCAAGGCTTCCTCTGCTCCCCGCAGCGCCCGACGAGCGGCCCGCCCCCAGCGGCTGGCGCACGGGGCTCCCTGCGACGCGACGCGACGCGCGACGCGCGCTGCACAGCTGCACAGCTGCCGGGACGGGCGGCGGGTGGGTCCTCTCTCGGTGCGCGCAGCTGCCTCGCCGAGCAGCCTGTGGAGAGGGGCTGGGGCGAGCCGGACGGTGGAGGGCGGGCGCCCGGCCGGGGCTTTGGCGGGGCGGTCGGCGTGGGAATGGCGGTCGCTTGGTGGCGCGGCAGCGAGGGCGCCCCCCAGAGGCGGTCCGTCCCGGCGGACGAGGGCTGCCGCGTCGGGCGCGGCGCTGGCGCTGGCGCGGGGCGGCGGTTGGTGGCGCCGGTGGCAGCGCCGCGCTGCGGGCGGGCGGGGCGTCGGAGCAGGGCTGCGCCAGGCGGCGGCGGCGGCGGCGGCGGCGGCGGCGGCCGGACTGCTGTGGCGCGAGCCCCGGGCCGGCGTCTCGGGGCAGGCCGGGCTGTGCGGCGTTGGTGGTATAGTGGTGAGCATAGCTGCCTTCCAAGCAGTTGACCCGGGTTCGATTCCCGGCCAACGCAGCGGGCCGACCTTTTGCCGAGCTGCGGGGCCCTCCCGCCCCGGAGGCGGGCGGCGGGCGGCGGGCGTGCGGCTGTGCGTGTGTGTGTGTGTGTGTGTGTGTGTGTGTGCGTGTGTGTGCGTGTGTGCGCGCGCAGCGTTTTGAGGGCGCGGCGAGCAGGAAGCCGGCGAGGGCGCGTGCCTGGGCCGGGGCGGCGGGCGGCTGGCCTGCGCAAGGCAGGGGGCCCCGGCGGCGAGGGAGCGGCGAGCGGGCGGGCTGCGGGCCCCGGGTCCAGGAGGCGCAGGCGAGGCGCGAAGCCCGACGCTCCCTGGTGGTCTAGTGGTTAGGATTCGGCGCTCTCACCGCCGCGGCCCGGGTTCGATTCCCGGTCAGGGAAGCCTTTCTTCTTCCTCTCCGCCCGCCCGCCTGCCGGCCGCCCGACCTCCGCCTCCCCGGCGCGGCGCGGGCGGCCGCGACCCCTCCCCCCACCACGCACACTTTTAGCCCGCGCCGGAGCTCGCTCGCTTCGCCCCTCGCCCCCTGGCCTCGGCCTCCCGACAAGGCCACCCGCCACGTCCAGCCCTGACCCTGCCACGCCCCCTCCACCCCTGCCAACGGCAGACCTTTCGGCCCCCGCTCGCCCCCTGGGCGTCTCCCCTCCTCCTCCTCCTCCTCCTCCTCGGACGCTCGCCTCGCTTCCCCTCTTCCTCGGTGGCTGGGGCCGCCTCTCTCCCGCCGTGGCCGCGGGCGCACAGCCCCGCCGCCGGCCCCCGCACGCGCTTCGACTCTCCCGCAGCCTGGCTTCGGCCGCGACAGTTTCGCGGCCCCCAAGCCGCCCCTTGGTCCCTCCCGAGGTGGGGCCGCCGGTGGGGGCTGGGGCTGGGGGTGCGGGCGGGAGGGGGCAGGGGTCTCCCTGGACCGGTCGGGCCACCTGCCGAGACCTGTGGTCCCTGGCCTCGCCCCTCGCGCCAGCCAAGGCGCCGGCAGCTTTCCCGCCGCCGCCTGCCGGGTCCTGGGCCCGCTGCGTGTCCCGGGGGCCCGGCGATTGGGCGCCAGGGGCGTCTGGGTCTCGCGCGGGCGTGGGAGCCGAGGGCCCGGCCGCGGCGCCCGAGAGGCGGAGATGGGCCAGTGACCCTCGACCCGTCCGTCCGTCGGGCTAGCGAGACCAGCCCGCCGCGGAGGAGACAGAGCAGGGAGCTACAGGAGGCCGTTCCGGAAAACGCCACGGGCAAGCAGGTGGGGAGGGGCTGGGGGCGGACGGGTGGCGGGGGTGGCCAGCGTTTTCTTCCAGTGGCCTCAGCGACGCTCCGCGTCCTATGGCCAAGTGGCCGGGGCGTTCCCCGGAACTCTTGCCTCCCCCACGCCCCTCCCCCCACCGAGCTGGGACTTTGGACGGCGTTCCCCTTCCCGCCTCGGCGTCCACCCACGCCATCCCTCTCTCCAGCCCCGCATCCATCTTCTCCTGCGGCTGCTCCCCAAAGGAGATGGCAGCTCTCCGGCCCCTTGCCGCCACGACGGGCGCGCCGCCGTGAGCCAGCGGAGCTGAGTATCTGTCCAGGGACCGGTTCCGGCCGAGGCAGAGGGGAGGGCCGAGCCGATGAGCGGCAGGAAGCTGCCGCGGGCCCCACGCTGGACTTTGACGGAGCCGTTCTCCCCTGTGCCAAGGCGCCCCCGGTGGGCATAGGGGTGCGCCCCGTGAGCGCGGGAAGCTCCCCCACGGGCCCGGCCGGGGTGCTGGGCGTGCGCGTGCGGGGGCGGGAGACGGTGCGGGATGGAGGCGTCGGTCCCGGTGGGTGGCCCCCCACGCGGGTCAGGGCACAGGGCCAAGTGACCCCAGGAAGAGGGCACGGCGGTGAGCCGCGCGGTGGGTGGCGTGAGGAGGAGTCCCGGGTGTGCGAGCGGAGCGCCGCGGGCCCGGAGGAGGTGCGGGGCTTGCGGGAACGGGCCGCTCAGGCAGGGGCTCCGGGCGGCCAGGCCCCTTGGCCGGCACGGGTGGCGGCGGGTGAGATCTAGGGTTGGGGTGGGGACGAGGGGCCTGAGCGGGGGAGGGGGGACAGGGCCGGGGGAAGCGAGTCCTCGGGGCGGGTCGTGCGAGAGAGGACCACAGGGTCCGCGGGGTTGTTGGCGGATGGTGGGGCGGGGGGGCCTGGAGGCCGTAAGGAGCGGCGGGTGGCAAGCAGGGGCAGTGGGCTCCGGTGCGAGGAAGACGGAAGCCCCTGCGGTGGGAGAGGACGCCGGCGGGCGAGACTGGCTGTGCTGCGCTGCGAGGTGGTGAGGCTAAGGAGTAGGGTGAGAGGAGGGGTGGGGAGCGGGCAAGGGCGGGGAATGCCCCTGCCCCAGAGACAGAAACGACCTGTCCTGGGGACAGAGAGTCGCGTCTCGGGTGTGCGTTGGGGGTTGAGTTGAGAAGAGGCCAAAGGGACCAACGGAACGGAGGATCCCCGGCCGGGAAGGATTTGGAAAGTGGGGGCGCGGGGAGGAGGGGCCTGACAGGCGTCGGGGTGTTGGAGCAGTAGGGGGGTGGGGAGGGTGGAGGTGGAGGGGTTGGGGCTGGGGTGCGGCTTGGGGCTTGCAGGCTGGGGTGGCGGCGGCGGGCTTGGCAGTGTCCTCGGGGCGTCCTGGGGGCGGGGGTGGCGGCGAGGATTCGTCGTGGTGCCGGTGCTGACGCGTGGTGGACTTGGTGCTGGCGCCGGGGGAAGGGGGGGAGGGGCGGGGTGGGTGGACTGGGTGGCAGTGGCGGCGCAGGTGGTTTCGGTGGTGGAGGGCCCGGCGAGCGTTGGCAACCGATGGCGGCCGAGCGGGATCAGGTGAACACACGGCGGGCGTGCATGGTGACGATCTCGCGGAACTCTTTGGAAAGACTCGAGGGCGCGCCATCAGGACACGGGGACCCTCCGGGAGAAGGCGGTGGGTCACCCGTAGGAGCGGCACGTTCCTTCCTGCCGGCAGTGCCAACGCCGCGTAACTTGCCGGCCGGGGTCAGAGCGAGCCAGAGAGCGGGGAAAGGTGGCGGAGCGTGAGGAGGTGGGGCGTGCATGGGCCCGCGTGTGCTGCGGGAGAGTGTCCCTCGAAGGGAAACGCGTGACTCGAGCGGGGTCACGGGAAGGAAAAGAAGAGGGACAAGGAAGGAAGGTGCGCGGGCACGAGAGTGGCTGGGCCGTGAATGTGTCAGGGCACGGGGGTTTGGGGGGCGGGCGTTTGGTTCCCGGGGTGCGTGTTTGGGGGCGGAGGGGGGGGGGACTTTTGTCTCCAGGGCGAGAGCGAGGGCCCGGGGCGGGCGGAAGGTGTTGGTGTGTGGGGGCGGCCTCGAGCGCAGGAGAGAGGCAGCCTAAGCTGGACGTCGGGGCCGCGGGACCAAAAGGGGACGGGGTGCTGCATGGGCCGGGAATCGAACCCGGGCCTCCCGCGTGGCAGGCGAGAATTCTACCACTGAACCACCCATGCACCGGTGGCCGGCGCCACCAGGCGCCGCCCCAGCGGCGCTCGCCACCAGCCGCCCGACACTGGTCACGGCCCTGCGGGGCCATCTCCTCCATCCGAGCCAGTCGGCGGACGGGGCAGCTGGAAGAGAGGCTGCGGGGCCCTGGAGGGCGCTCGGGGGCGGGCGCGGTAGGAGGGGGGTGCGGAGCAGGGAGACCCGGAGGCGCGGTGGCACCTGTGCGCCGAGGCGCGGAGGAGCCGCGACAGAGCGGGGCGGCCTCGGCCCATCCCGCGCCTTGTGTCCGGCCCAGGGCCGCCGCGACCCTGCCGGCGTCGCCGGAGGAAGCCAGGAGCCGCGCCCAGCCTGGCCCGCGCTCGAGTGCCAACGAGGGGCGGCGATCTGTGGCGGGCGACGTTCCCTTCGACGACCCACGGGCCCGTGCCCAAGTCCCCTGGGCGGCGGGCTTCCCCGCGGGTGCGCTGGGCGCGTGGCCGTGCGCGGGCGCCAACGGCGCGGCCTGCCGGACGAGAGCAGGGCAGGGCAGGGCAGGGCAGGGCAGGGCAGGGCTGGGCAGGGCTGGGCAGGGCTGGGCTGGGCGGGAGGGCCGTGGCGTGGGGGCGGCCGTGGGAGCCGCAGGCTGGGGAGCGCCGCCTCGGCCGCCCGCCGCTGAGCGGCGCTCAGGCCAAGAGACCCGAGGGGCCTGAGCCTGGCGCCTGCGCTCTGGCCGACGGCTCGCCCGCAAGGGTCCGGCTCCGGGGTGCGTTGGTGGCGAGGCAGGAGCGCGGTCTTGGATGGCGGGCGCGCTTTGGCAGAGTGGCTGCCGGCCGGCGGGCCGCCCGCGGAGGAGGCGCGCCGTCGTGTCGTCGTGGGTTTGGGCCCCCGAGGCGCCTTCGCGCGTGCAGACGGGGCTTGGCCCCGGCCGTGGGCCCGACGTGGCGTGTGGGCGACGGGGATCCAGGGCTTCGGCTCGCTGCTCCCCGGAGCCAGCTTGCCGGGTTGGGCCCGCGTGCCAGGCAGGCCCCGTGCAGGGAGGGCGCTGTGGTGGGCTGGCGAGCAGAAGGCCGGGCTGCGTGGGGCCCGGGAGGCAGGCATGTGTGGCCCGGGCGAGGCCCCGAGGTGAAAAGTCGTGGTGGGCACCACAGGCCACCGAGATGGGGACGGCGACCTGAGCAGGGTGTGGAGAGGATGGGCGGGCCGGGCGGCCGGGGGCTGTGGGAAAGGACAGCGTGTTGGACGGTGTGCCGCCCGTTGCGCAGGCGTGGCGCTCCAAGAGCGAGGCGCTGTGCGCCAGGCAGAAGTCGGAGGGTGACCCGTGGAGGGCTTTGCTCACGCAGGGTCGGGTGGGGTGGGGTGGGGTGGGGTGGGGGAGGGGGAGTGGGAGTGGGAGTGGGAGCGCGAGTGGGAGGGAGGGCTACACAACCCCCCTAATGGGGGGGCTCGTGTGCGGAGGGGGAAGGGGAGAGCAGGCGAGGAACGATGGGGCGCGAAGTCCTGAAGCCCCCGCGTGTGGGGTCCGGTGGGAAGGGTGTGTGAGTGAGTGGGCGGGGGCGCGCGCGCTGTGTCGGGAAGGCCGGTTGCCAGTGGGTTCGAGGCGCTGGGGCAGCCTCCTGGGCTGAGTGCGCCAGGCCCGCGCAGCGGCGGGCGTGAGAAGCGGGTGGGGTGGAGAGGCGTGCGTGTAGGGGCCTGGAGTTTGGCGCGGCGGCCACAGGCCGGAGCGCCAGCCCGGGCCGGCCAGGAAGGCGGCCAAGGGCGGCGCTCGGGTGTGCGGGAGGCCCGGGTAGGCGGGCGTTGGTTGGGCGGGCCAAAAGGTCGGCGTGTCAGGAGTGGGATTCGAACCCACGCCTCCAGGGGAGACTGCGACCTGAACGCAGCGCCTTAGACCGCTCGGCCATCCTGACGGCGGGCCTGGGCGCGTGGCCGCTCGCCTGGCTGGGAGCCGACGCGGCCGGCGGGGCCCTTGGCCGCCCGCGGCGCCTGGCGGGCGTCTTTGTGGGCGCGCCACGGACGGGACGCGCGCGCCGGCCGACGGGGAGCAAGGCCAGCGGACTCGCCCGGCTCCACCGCCGCCGCCGCCCCGTCGCCCACCCCGGGCGCCGGCCGGGACAAGGCCGCGGCCCGGCGCGCGCCCCCCTTCTCCTCGCCGCCTCGCTGGCCCTCTCGAGAGGGCCTCTTCCTCGCGGCGCGATCTCCGCACGGGAGGCAAGAGGCGGCGCAGACTCGGCATTTCCAGCCGCCGTCGCCGCCGCCGCCAGGGCCGGGCGCGCGGTCGGGGTCGTGTGCGGGCCGCGGGCCGCTTTGCTGGATGACGCGGTCGTTTGGCTGTCGGGTCGGATGGGGCACACGTGCCGGGCACCGGTGGCGGGCAGGGCCTCGAGGGCGGGGGTCGGCGTCGGCAGGCAGCCGGAGAGCGGTCGGGCGCCGGGGCGGCCGCCGCCGTCCTCGTTAGTATAGTGGTGAGTATCCCCGCCTGTCACGCGGGAGACCGGGGTTCGATTCCCCGACGGGGAGGCAAGACGTCCCTTTTTGGTGGCTGGCGCCGCTCTGCGTCCGGCCGCTTGCCCCCGAGGGCCCTTCTTCGCCCTGCCGCGCCCCGCCCTCCAGCCCCCGAGGGCGCTTCTTCGCCCTGCCCCGCCCTCCAGCCAGGCGCAGGCCGCCAACCCGTGCCCGGCCTGCCCACGGGGACCCCTCCCCGAGGCCCCCTCGCCGTCGGGCGGCGGTCGTTCGGCACGGCCGAGCCAAGGCTTCCTCTGCTCCCCGCAGCGCCCGACGAGCGGCCCGCCCCCAGCGGCTGGCGCACGGGGCTCCCTGCGACGCGACGCGACGCGCGACGCGCGCTGCACAGCTGCACAGCTGCCGGGACGGGCGGCGGGTGGGTCCTCTCTCGGTGCGCGCAGCTGCCTCGCCGAGCAGCCTGTGGAGAGGGGCTGGGGCGAGCCGGACGGTGGAGGGCGGGCGCCCGGCCGGGGCTTTGGCGGGGCGGTCGGCGTGGGAATGGCGGTCGCTTGGTGGCGCGGCAGCGAGGGCGCCCCCCAGAGGCGGTCCGTCCCGGCGGACGAGGGCTGCCGCGTCGGGCGCGGCGCTGGCGCTGGCGCGGGGCGGCGGTTGGTGGCGCCGGTGGCAGCGCCGCGCTGCGGGCGGGCGGGGCGTCGGAGCAGGGCTGCGCCAGGCGGCGGCGGCGGCGGCGGCGGCGGCGGCGGCGGCCGGACTGCTGTGGCGCGAGCCCCGGGCCGGCGTCTCGGGGCAGGCCGGGCTGTGCGGCGTTGGTGGTATAGTGGTGAGCATAGCTGCCTTCCAAGCAGTTGACCCGGGTTCGATTCCCGGCCAACGCAGCGGGCCGACCTTTTGCCGAGCTGCGGGGCCCTCCCGCCCCGGAGGCGGGCGGCGGGCGGCGGGCGTGCGGCTGTGCGTGTGTGTGTGTGTGTGTGTGTGTGTGTGTGCGTGTGTGTGCGTGTGTGCGCGCGCAGCGTTTTGAGGGCGCGGCGAGCAGGAAGCCGGCGAGGGCGCGTGCCTGGGCCGGGGCGGCGGGCGGCTGGCCTGCGCAAGGCAGGGGGCCCCGGCGGCGAGGGAGCGGCGAGCGGGCGGGCTGCGGGCCCCGGGTCCAGGAGGCGCAGGCGAGGCGCGAAGCCCGACGCTCCCTGGTGGTCTAGTGGTTAGGATTCGGCGCTCTCACCGCCGCGGCCCGGGTTCGATTCCCGGTCAGGGAAGCCTTTCTTCTTCCTCTCCGCCCGCCCGCCTGCCGGCCGCCCGACCTCCGCCTCCCCGGCGCGGCGCGGGCGGCCGCGACCCCTCCCCCCACCACGCACACTTTTAGCCCGCGCCGGAGCTCGCTCGCTTCGCCCCTCGCCCCCTGGCCTCGGCCTCCCGACAAGGCCACCCGCCACGTCCAGCCCTGACCCTGCCACGCTCCCTCCACCCCTGCCAACGGCAGACCTTTCGGCCCCCGCTCGCCCCCTGGGCGTCTCCCCTCCTCCTCCTCCTCCTCCTCCTCGGACGCTCGCCTCGCTTCCCCTCTTCCTCGGTGGCTGGGGCCGCCTCTCTCCCGCCGTGGCCGCGGGCGCACAGCCCTGCCGCCGGCCCCCGCACGCGCTTCGACTCTCCCGCAGCCTGGCTTCGGCCGCGACAGTTTCGCGGCCCCCAAGCCGCCCCTTGGTCCCTCCCGAGGTGGGGCCGCCGGTGGGGGCTGGGGCTGGGGGTGCGGGCGGGAGGGGGCAGGGGTCTCCCTGGACCGGTCGGGCCACCTGCCGAGACCTGTGGTCCCTGGCCTCGCCCCTCGCGCCAGCCAAGGCGCCGGCAGCTTTCCCGCCGCCGCCTGCCGGGTCCTGGGCCCGCTGCGTGTCCCGGGGGCCCGGCGATTGGGCGCCAGGGGCGTCTGGGTCTCGCGCGGGCGTGGGAGCCGAGGGCCCGGCCGCGGCGCCCGAGAGGCGGAGATGGGCCAGTGACCCTCGACCCGTCCGTCCGTCGGGCTAGCGAGACCAGCCCGCCGCGGAGGAGACAGAGCAGGGAGCTACAGGAGGCCGTTCCGGAAAACGCCACGGGCAAGCAGGTGGGGAGGGGCTGGGGGCGGACGGGTGGCGGGGGTGGCCAGCGTTTTCTTCCAGTGGCCTCAGCGACGCTCCGCGTCCTATGGCCAAGTGGCCGGGGCGTTCCCCGGAACTCTTGCCTCCCCCACGCCCCTCCCCCCACCGAGCTGGGACTTTGGACGGCGTTCCCCTTCCCGCCTCGGCGTCCACCCACGCCATCCCTCTCTCCAGCCCCGCATCCATCTTCTCCTGCGGCTGCTCCCCAAAGGAGATGGCAGCTCTCCGGCCCCTTGCCGCCACGACGGGCGCGCCGCCGTGAGCCAGCGGAGCTGAGTATCTGTCCAGGGACCGGTTCCGGCCGAGGCAGAGGGGAGGGCCGAGCCGATGAGCGGCAGGAAGCTGCCGCGGGCCCCACGCTGGACTTTGACGGAGCCGTTCTCCCCTGTGCCAAGGCGCCCCCGGTGGGCATAGGGGTGCGCCCCGTGAGCGCGGGAAGCTCCCCCACGGGCCCGGCCGGGGTGCTGGGCGTGCGCGTGCGGGGGCGGGAGACGGTGCGGGATGGAGGCGTCGGTCCCGGTGGGTGGCCCCCCACGCGGGTCAGGGCACAGGGCCAAGTGACCCCAGGAAGAGGGCACGGCGGTGAGCCGCGCGGTGGGTGGCGTGAGGAGGAGTCCCGGGTGTGCGAGCGGAGCGCCGCGGGCCCGGAGGAGGTGCGGGGCTTGCGGGAACGGGCCGCTCAGGCAGGGGCTCCGGGCGGCCAGGCCCCTTGGCCGGCACGGGTGGCGGCGGGTGAGATCTAGGGTTGGGGTGGGGACGAGGGGCCTGAGCGGGGGAGGGGGGACAGGGCCGGGGGAAGCGAGTCCTCGGGGCGGGTCGTGCGAGAGAGGACCACAGGGTCCGCGGGGTTGTTGGCGGATGGTGGGGCGGGGGGGCCTGGAGGCCGTAAGGAGCGGCGGGTGGCAAGCAGGGGCAGTGGGCTCCGGTGCGAGGAAGACGGAAGCCCCTGCGGTGGGAGAGGACGCCGGCGGGCGAGACTGGCTGTGCTGCGCTGCGAGGTGGTGAGGCTAAGGAGTAGGGTGAGAGGAGGGGTGGGGAGCGGGCAAGGGCGGGGAATGCCCCTGCCCCAGAGACAGAAACGACCTGTCCTGGGGACAGAGAGTCGCGTCTCGGGTGTGCGTTGGGGGTTGAGTTGAGAAGAGGCCAAAGGGACCAACGGAACGGAGGATCCCCGGCCGGGAAGGATTTGGAAAGTGGGGGCGCGGGGAGGAGGGGCCTGACAGGCGTCGGGGTGTTGGAGCAGTAGGGGGGTGGGGAGGGTGGAGGTGGAGGGGTTGGGGCTGGGGTGCGGCTTGGGGCTTGCAGGCTGGGGTGGCGGCGGCGGGCTTGGCAGTGTCCTCGGGGCGTCCTGGGGGCGGGGGTGGCGGCGAGGATTCGTCGTGGTGCCGGTGCTGACGCGTGGTGGACTTGGTGCTGGCGCCGGGGGATGGGGGGGAGGGGCGGGGTGGGTGGACTGGGTGGCAGTGGCGGCGCAGGTGGTTTCGGTGGTGGAGGGCCCGGCGAGCGTTGGCAACCGATGGCGGCCGAGCGGGATCAGGTGAACACACGGCGGGCGTGCATGGTGACGATCTCGCGGAACTCTTTGGAAAGACTCGAGGGCGCGCCATCAGGACACGGGGACCCTCCGGGAGAAGGCGGTGGGTCACCCGTAGGAGCGGCACGTTCCTTCCTGCCGGCAGTGCCAACGCCGCGTAACTTGCCGGCCGGGGTCAGAGCGAGCCAGAGAGCGGGGAAAGGTGGCGGAGCGTGAGGAGGTGGGGCGTGCATGGGCCCGCGTGTGCTGCGGGAGAGTGTCCCTCGAAGGGAAACGCGTGACTCGAGCGGGGTCACGGGAAGGAAAAGAAGAGGGACAAGGAAGGAAGGTGCGCGGGCACGAGAGTGGCTGGGCCGTGAATGTGTCAGGGCACGGGGGTTTGGGGGGCGGGCGTTTGGTTCCCGGGGTGCGTGTTTGGGGGCGGAGGGGGGGGGACTTTTGTCTCCAGGGCGAGAGCGAGGGCCCGGGGCGGGCGGAAGGTGTTGGTGTGTGGGGGCGGCCTCGAGCGCAGGAGAGAGGCAGCCTAAGCTGGACGTCGGGGCCGCGGGACCAAAAGGGGACGGGGTGCTGCATGGGCCGGGAATCGAACCCGGGCCTCCCGCGTGGCAGGCGAGAATTCTACCACTGAACCACCCATGCACCGGTGGCCGGCGCCACCAGGCGCCGCCCCAGCGGCGCTCGCCACCAGCCGCCCGACACTGGTCACGGCCCTGCGGGGCCATCTCCTCCATCCGAGCCAGTCGGCGGACGGGGCAGCTGGAAGAGAGGCTGCGGGGCCCTGGAGGGCGCTCGGGGGCGGGCGCGGTAGGAGGGGGGTGCGGAGCAGGGAGACCCGGAGGCGCGGTGGCACCTGTGCGCCGAGGCGCGGAGGAGCCGCGACAGAGCGGGGCGGCCTCGGCCCATCCCGCGCCTTGTGTCCGGCCCAGGGCCGCCGCGACCCTGCCGGCGTCGCCGGAGGAAGCCAGGAGCCGCGCCCAGCCTGGCCCGCGCTCGAGTGCCAACGAGGGGCGGCGATCTGTGGCGGGCGACGTTCCCTTCGACGACCCACGGGCCCGTGCCCAAGTCCCCTGGGCGGCGGGCTTCCCCGCGGGTGCGCTGGGCGCGTGGCCGTGCGCGGGCGCCAACGGCGCGGCCTGCCGGACGAGAGCAGGGCAGGGCAGGGCAGGGCAGGGCAGGGCAGGGCAGGGCAGGGCAGGGCTGGGCAGGGCTGGGCAGGGCTGGGCTGGGCGGGAGGGCCGTGGCGTGGGGGCGGCCGTGGGAGCCGCAGGCTGGGGAGCGCCGCCTCGGCCGCCCGCCGCTGAGTGGCGCTCAGGCCAAGAGACCCGAGGGGCCTGAGCCTGGCGCCTGCGCTCTGGCCGACGGCTCGCCCGCAAGGGTCCGGCTCCGGGGTGCGTTGGTGGCGAGGCAGGAGCGCGGTCTTGGATGGCGGGCGCGCTTTGGCAGAGTGGCTGCCGGCCGGCGGGCCGCCCGCGGAGGAGGCGCGCCGTCGTGTCGTCGTGGGTTTGGGCCCCCGAGGCGCCTTCGCGCGTGCAGACGGGGCTTGGCCCCGGCCGTGGGCCCGACGTGGCGTGTGGGCGACGGGGATCCAGGGCTTCGGCTCGCTGCTCCCCGGAGCCAGCTTGCCGGGTTGGGCCCGCGTGCCAGGCAGGCCCCGTGCAGGGAGGGCGCTGTGGTGGGCTGGCGAGCAGAAGGCCGGGCTGCGTGGGGCCCGGGAGGCAGGCATGTGTGGCCCGGGCGAGGCCCCGAGGTGAAAAGTCGTGGTGGGCAGCACAGGCCACCGAGATGGGGACGGCGACCTGAGCAGGGTGTGGAGAGGATGGGCGGGCCGGGCGGCCGGGGGCTGTGGGAAAGGACAGCGTGTTGGACGGTGTGCCGCCCGTTGCGCAGGCGTGGCGCTCCAAGAGCGAGGCGCTGTGCGCCAGGCAGAAGTCGGAGGGTGACCCGTGGAGGGCTTTGCTCACGCAGGGTCGGGTGGGGTGGGGTGGGGTGGGGTGGGGTGGGGTGGGGGAGGGGGAGTGGGAGTGGGAGTGGGAGCGCGAGTGGGAGGGAGGGCTACACAACCCCCCTAATGGGGGGGCTCGTGTGCGGAGGGGGAAGGGGAGAGCAGGCGAGGAACGATGGGGCGCGAAGTCCTGAAGCCCCCGCGTGTGGGGTCCGGTGGGAAGGGTGTGTGAGTGAGTGGGCGGGGGCGCGCGCGCTGTGTCGGGAAGGCCGGTTGCCAGTGGGTTCGAGGCGCTGGGGCAGCCTCCTGGGCTGAGTGCGCCAGGCCCGCGCAGCGGCGGGCGTGAGAAGCGGGTGGGGTGGAGAGGCGTGCGTGTAGGGGCCTGGAGTTTGGCGCGGCGGCCACAGGCCGGAGCGCCAGCCCGGGCCGGCCAGGAAGGCGGCCAAGGGCGGCGCTCGGGTGTGCGGGAGGCCCGGGTAGGCGGGCGTTGGTTGGGCGGGCCAAAAGGTCGGCGTGTCAGGAGTGGGATTCGAACCCACGCCTCCAGGGGAGACTGCGACCTGAACGCAGCGCCTTAGACCGCTCGGCCATCCTGACGGCGGGCCTGGGCGCGTGGCCGCTCGCCTGGCTGGGAGCCGACGCGGCCGGCGGGGCCCTTGGCCGCCCGCGGCGCCTGGCGGGCGTCTTTGTGGGCGCGCCACGGACGGGACGCGCGCGCCGGCCGACGGGGAGCAAGGCCAGCGGACTCGCCCGGCTCCACCGCCGCCGCCGCCCCGTCGCCCACCCCGGGCGCCGGCCGGGACAAGGCCGCGGCCCGGCGCGCGCCCCCCTTCTCCTCGCCGCCTCGCTGGCCCTCTCGAGAGGGCCTCTTCCTCGCGGCGCGATCTCCGCACGGGAGGCAAGAGGCGGCGCAGACTCGGCATTTCCAGCCGCCGTCGCCGCCGCCGCCAGGGCCGGGCGCGCGGTCGGGGTCGTGTGCGGGCCGCGGGCCGCTTTGCTGGATGACGCGGTCGTTTGGCTGTCGGGTCGGATGGGGCACACGTGCCGGGCACCGGTGGCGGGCAGGGCCTCGAGGGCGGGGGTCGGCGTCGGCAGGCAGCCGGAGAGCGGTCGGGCGCCGGGGCGGCCGCCGCCGTCCTCGTTAGTATAGTGGTGAGTATCCCCGCCTGTCACGCGGGAGACCGGGGTTCGATTCCCCGACGGGGAGGCAAGACGTCCCTTTTTGGTGGCTGGCGCCGCTCTGCGTCCGGCCGCTTGCCCCCGAGGGCCCTTCTTCGCCCTGCCGCGCCCCGCCCTCCAGCCCCCGAGGGCGCTTCTTCGCCCTGCCCCGCCCTCCAGCCAGGCGCAGGCCGCCAACCCGTGCCCGGCCTGCCCACGGGGACCCCTCCCCGAGGCCCCCTCGCCGTCGGGCGGCGGTCGTTCGGCACGGCCGAGCCAAGGCTTCCTCTGCTCCCCGCAGCGCCCGACGAGCGGCCCGCCCCCAGCGGCTGGCGCACGGGGCTCCCTGCGACGCGACGCGACGCGCGACGCGCGCTGCACAGCTGCACAGCTGCCGGGACGGGCGGCGGGTGGGTCCTCTCTCGGTGCGCGCAGCTGCCTCGCCGAGCAGCCTGTGGAGAGGGGCTGGGGCGAGCCGGACGGTGGAGGGCGGGCGCCCGGCCGGGGCTTTGGCGGGGCGGTCGGCGTGGGAATGGCGGTCGCTTGGTGGCGCGGCAGCGAGGGCGCCCCCCAGAGGCGGTCCGTCCCGGCGGACGAGGGCTGCCGCGTCGGGCGCGGCGCTGGCGCTGGCGCGGGGCGGCGGTTGGTGGCGCCGGTGGCAGCGCCGCGCTGCGGGCGGGCGGGGCGTCGGAGCAGGGCTGCGCCAGGCGGCGGCGGCGGCGGCGGCGGCGGCGGCGGCCGGACTGCTGTGGCGCGAGCCCCGGGCCGGCGTCTCGGGGCAGGCCGGGCTGTGCGGCGTTGGTGGTATAGTGGTGAGCATAGCTGCCTTCCAAGCAGTTGACCCGGGTTCGATTCCCGGCCAACGCAGCGGGCCGACCTTTTGCCGAGCTGCGGGGCCCTCCCGCCCCGGAGGCGGGCGGCGGGCGGCGGGCGTGCGGCTGTGCGTGTGTGTGTGTGTGTGTGTGTGTGTGTGTGCGTGTGTGTGCGTGTGTGCGCGCGCAGCGTTTTGAGGGCGCGGCGAGCAGGAAGCCGGCGAGGGCGCGTGCCTGGGCCGGGGCGGCGGGCGGCTGGCCTGCGCAAGGCAGGGGGCCCCGGCGGCGAGGGAGCGGCGAGCGGGCGGGCTGCGGGCCCCGGGTCCAGGAGGCGCAGGCGAGGCGCGAAGCCCGACGCTCCCTGGTGGTCTAGTGGTTAGGATTCGGCGCTCTCACCGCCGCGGCCCGGGTTCGATTCCCGGTCAGGGAAGCCTTTCTTCTTCCTCTCCGCCCGCCCGCCTGCCGGCCGCCCGACCTCCGCCTCCCCGGCGCGGCGCGGGCGGCCGCGACCCCTCCCCCCACCACGCACACTTTTAGCCCGCGCCGGAGCTCGCTCGCTTCGCCCCTCGCCCCCTGGCCTCGGCCTCCCGACAAGGCCACCCGCCACGTCCAGCCCTGACCCTGCCACGCCCCCTCCACCCCTGCCAACGGCAGACCTTTCGGCCCCCGCTCGCCCCCTGGGCGTCTCCCCTCCTCCTCCTCCTCCTCCTCCTCCTCGGACGCTCGCCTCGCTTCCCCTCTTCCTCGGTGGCTGGGGCCGCCTCTCTCCCGCCGTGGCCGCGGGCGCACAGCCCCGCCGCCGGCCCCCGCACGCGCTTCGACTCTCCCGCAGCCTGGCTTCGGCCGCGACAGTTTCGCGGCCCCCAAGCCGCCCCTTGGTCCCTCCCGAGGTGGGGCCGCCGGTGGGGGCTGGGGCTGGGGGTGCGGGCGGGAGGGGGCAGGGGTCTCCCTGGACCGGTCGGGCCACCTGCCGAGACCTGTGGTCCCTGGCCTCGCCCCTCGCGCCAGCCAAGGCGCCGGCAGCTTTCCCGCCGCCGCCTGCCGGGTCCTGGGCCCGCTGCGTGTCCCGGGGGCCCGGCGATTGGGCGCCAGGGGCGTCTGGGTCTCGCGCGGGCGTGGGAGCCGAGGGCCCGGCCGCGGCGCCCGAGAGGCGGAGATGGGCCAGTGACCCTCGACCCGTCCGTCCGTCGGGCTAGCGAGACCAGCCCGCCGCGGAGGAGACAGAGCAGGGAGCTACAGGAGGCCGTTCCGGAAAACGCCACGGGCAAGCAGGTGGGGAGGGGCTGGGGGCGGACGGGTGGCGGGGGTGGCCAGCGTTTTCTTCCAGTGGCCTCAGCGACGCTCCGCGTCCTATGGCCAAGTGGCCGGGGCGTTCCCCGGAACTCTTGCCTCCCCCACGCCCCTCCCCCCACCGAGCTGGGACTTTGGACGGCGTTCCCCTTCCCGCCTCGGCGTCCACCCACGCCATCCCTCTCTCCAGCCCCGCATCCATCTTCTCCTGCGGCTGCTCCCCAAAGGAGATGGCAGCTCTCCGGCCCCTTGCCGCCACGACGGGCGCGCCGCCGTGAGCCAGCGGAGCTGAGTATCTGTCCAGGGACCGGTTCCGGCCGAGGCAGAGGGGAGGGCCGAGCCGATGAGCGGCAGGAAGCTGCCGCGGGCCCCACGCTGGACTTTGACGGAGCCGTTCTCCCCTGTGCCAAGGCGCCCCCGGTGGGCATAGGGGTGCGCCCCGTGAGCGCGGGAAGCTCCCCCACGGGCCCGGCCGGGGTGCTGGGCGTGCGCGTGCGGGGGCGGGAGACGGTGCGGGATGGAGGCGTCGGTCCCGGTGGGTGGCCCCCCACGCGGGTCAGGGCACAGGGCCAAGTGACCCCAGGAAGAGGGCACGGCGGTGAGCCGCGCGGTGGGTGGCGTGAGGAGGAGTCCCGGGTGTGCGAGCGGAGCGCCGCGGGCCCGGAGGAGGTGCGGGGCTTGCGGGAACGGGCCGCTCAGGCAGGGGCTCCGGGCGGCCAGGCCCCTTGGCCGGCACGGGTGGCGGCGGGTGAGATCTAGGGTTGGGGTGGGGACGAGGGGCCTGAGCGGGGGAGGGGGGACAGGGCCGGGGGAAGCGAGTCCTCGGGGCGGGTCGTGCGAGAGAGGACCACAGGGTCCGCGGGGTTGTTGGCGGATGGTGGGGCGGGGGGGCCTGGAGGCCGTAAGGAGCGGCGGGTGGCAAGCAGGGGCAGTGGGCTCCGGTGCGAGGAAGACGGAAGCCCCTGCGGTGGGAGAGGACGCCGGCGGGCGAGACTGGCTGTGCTGCGCTGCGAGGTGGTGAGGCTAAGGAGTAGGGTGAGAGGAGGGGTGGGGAGCGGGCAAGGGCGGGGAATGCCCCTGCCCCAGAGACAGAAACGACCTGTCCTGGGGACAGAGAGTCGCGTCTCGGGTGTGCGTTGGGGGTTGAGTTGAGAAGAGGCCAAAGGGACCAACGGAACGGAGGATCCCCGGCCGGGAAGGATTTGGAAAGTGGGGGCGCGGGGAGGAGGGGCCTGACAGGCGTCGGGGTGTTGGAGCAGTAGGGGGGTGGGGAGGGTGGAGGTGGAGGGGTTGGGGCTGGGGTGCGGCTTGGGGCTTGCAGGCTGGGGTGGCGGCGGCGGGCTTGGCAGTGTCCTCGGGGCGTCCTGGGGGCGGGGGTGGCGGCGAGGATTCGTCGTGGTGCCGGTGCTGACGCGTGGTGGACTTGGTGCTGGCGCCGGGGGAAGGGGGGGAGGGGCGGGGTGGGTGGACTGGGTGGCAGTGGCGGCGCAGGTGGTTTCGGTGGTGGAGGGCCCGGCGAGCGTTGGCAACCGATGGCGGCCGAGCGGGATCAGGTGAACACACGGCGGGCGTGCATGGTGACGATCTCGCGGAACTCTTTGGAAAGACTCGAGGGCGCGCCATCAGGACACGGGGACCCTCCGGGAGAAGGCGGTGGGTCACCCGTAGGAGCGGCACGTTCCTTCCTGCCGGCAGTGCCAACGCCGCGTAACTTGCCGGCCGGGGTCAGAGCGAGCCAGAGAGCGGGGAAAGGTGGCGGAGCGTGAGGAGGTGGGGCGTGCATGGGCCCGCGTGTGCTGCGGGAGAGTGTCCCTCGAAGGGAAACGCGTGACTCGAGCGGGGTCACGGGAAGGAAAAGAAGAGGGACAAGGAAGGAAGGTGCGCGGGCACGAGAGTGGCTGGGCCGTGAATGTGTCAGGGCACGGGGGTTTGGGGGGCGGGCGTTTGGTTCCCGGGGTGCGTGTTTGGGGGCGGAGGGGGGGGGGACTTTTGTCTCCAGGGCGAGAGCGAGGGCCCGGGGCGGGCGGAAGGTGTTGGTGTGTGGGGGCGGCCTCGAGCGCAGGAGAGAGGCAGCCTAAGCTGGACGTCGGGGCCGCGGGACCAAAAGGGGACGGGGTGCTGCATGGGCCGGGAATCGAACCCGGGCCTCCCGCGTGGCAGGCGAGAATTCTACCACTGAACCACCCATGCACCGGTGGCCGGCGCCACCAGGCGCCACCCCAGCGGCGCTCGCCACCAGCCGCCCGACACTGGTCACGGCCCTGCGGGGCCATCTCCTCCATCCGAGCCAGTCGGCGGACGGGGCAGCTGGAAGAGAGGCTGCGGGGCCCTGGAGGGCGCTCGGGGGCGGGCGCGGTAGGAGGGGGGTGCGGAGCAGGGAGACCCGGAGGCGCGGTGGCACCTGTGCGCCGAGGCGCGGAGGAGCCGCGACAGAGCGGGGCGGCCTCGGCCCATCCCGCGCCTTGTGTCCGGCCCAGGGCCGCCGCGACCCTGCCGGCGTCGCCGGAGGAAGCCAGGAGCCGCGCCCAGCCTGGCCCGCGCTCGAGTGCCAACGAGGGGCGGCGATCTGTGGCGGGCGACGTTCCCTTCGACGACCCACGGGCCCGTGCCCAAGTCCCCTGGGCGGCGGGCTTCCCCGCGGGTGCGCTGGGCGCGTGGCCGTGCGCGGGCGCCAACGGCGCGGCCTGCCGGACGAGAGCAGGGCAGGGCAGGGCAGGGCAGGGCAGGGCAGGGCAGGGCAGGGCAGGGCTGGGCAGGGCTGGGCAGGGCTGGGCTGGGCGGGAGGGCCGTGGCGTGGGGGCGGCCGTGGGAGCCGCAGGCTGGGGAGCGCCGCCTCGGCCGCCCGCCGCTGAGCGGCGCTCAGGCCAAGAGACCCGAGGGGCCTGAGCCTGGCGCCTGCGCTCTGGCCGACGGCTCGCCCGCAAGGGTCCGGCTCCGGGGTGCGTTGGTGGCGAGGCAGGAGCGCGGTCTTGGATGGCGGGCGCGCTTTGGCAGAGTGGCTGCCGGCCGGCGGGCCGCCCGCGGAGGAGGCGCGCCGTCGTGTCGTCGTGGGTTTGGGCCCCCGAGGCGCCTTCGCGCGTGCAGACGGGGCTTGGCCCCGGCCGTGGGCCCGACGTGGCGTGTGGGCGACGGGGATCCAGGGCTTCGGCTCGCTGCTCCCCGGAGCCAGCTTGCCGGGTTGGGCCCGCGTGCCAGGCAGGCCCCGTGCAGGGAGGGCGCTGTGGTGGGCTGGCGAGCAGAAGGCCGGGCTGCGTGGGGCCCGGGAGGCAGGCATGTGTGGCCCGGGCGAGGCCCCGAGGTGAAAAGTCGTGGTGGGCACCACAGGCCACCGAGATGGGGACGGCGACCTGAGCAGGGTGTGGAGAGGATGGGCGGGCCGGGCGGCCGGGGGCTGTGGGAAAGGACAGCGTGTTGGACGGTGTGCCGCCCGTTGCGCAGGCGTGGCGCTCCAAGAGCGAGGCGCTGTGCGCCAGGCAGAAGTCGGAGGGTGACCCGTGGAGGGCTTTGCTCACGCAGGGTCGGGTGGGGTGGGGTGGGGTGGGGTGGGGGAGGGGGAGTGGGAGTGGGAGTGGGAGCGCGAGTGGGAGGGAGGGCTACACAACCCCCCTAATGGGGGGGCTCGTGTGCGGAGGGGGAAGGGGAGAGCAGGCGAGGAACGATGGGGCGCGAAGTCCTGAAGCCCCCGCGTGTGGGGTCCGGTGGGAAGGGTGTGTGAGTGAGTGGGCGGGGGCGCGCGCGCTGTGTCGGGAAGGCCGGTTGCCAGTGGGTTCGAGGCGCTGGGGCAGCCTCCTGGGCTGAGTGCGCCAGGCCCGCGCAGCGGCGGGCGTGAGAAGCGGGTGGGGTGGAGAGGCGTGCGTGTAGGGGCCTGGAGTTTGGCGCGGCGGCCACAGGCCGGAGCGCCAGCCCGGGCCGGCCAGGAAGGCGGCCAAGGGCGGCGCTCGGGTGTGCGGGAGGCCCGGGTAGGCGGGCGTTGGTTGGGCGGGCCAAAAGGTCGGCGTGTCAGGAGTGGGATTCGAACCCACGCCTCCAGGGGAGACTGCGACCTGAACGCAGCGCCTTAGACCGCTCGGCCATCCTGACGGCGGGCCTGGGCGCGTGGCCGCTCGCCTGGCTGGGAGCCGACGCGGCCGGCGGGGCCCTTGGCCGCCCGCGGCGCCTGGCGGGCGTCTTTGTGGGCGCGCCACGGACGGGACGCGCGCGCCGGCCGACGGGGAGCAAGGCCAGCGGACTCGCCCGGCTCCACCGCCGCCGCCGCCCCGTCGCCCACCCCGGGCGCCGGCCGGGACAAGGCCGCGGCCCGGCGCGCGCCCCCCTTCTCCTCGCCGCCTCGCTGGCCCTCTCGAGAGGGCCTCTTCCTCGCGGCGCGATCTCCGCACGGGAGGCAAGAGGCGGCGCAGACTCGGCATTTCCAGCCGCCGTCGCCGCCGCCGCCAGGGCCGGGCGCGCGGTCGGGGTCGTGTGCGGGCCGCGGGCCGCTTTGCTGGATGACGCGGTCGTTTGGCTGTCGGGTCGGATGGGGCACACGTGCCGGGCACCGGTGGCGGGCAGGGCCTCGAGGGCGGGGGTCGGCGTCGGCAGGCAGCCGGAGAGCGGTCGGGCGCCGGGGCGGCCGCCGCCGTCCTCGTTAGTATAGTGGTGAGTATCCCCGCCTGTCACGCGGGAGACCGGGGTTCGATTCCCCGACGGGGAGGCAAGACGTCCCTTTTTGGTGGCTGGCGCCGCTCTGCGTCCGGCCGCTTGCCCCCGAGGGCCCTTCTTCGCCCTGCCGCGCCCCGCCCTCCAGCCCCCGAGGGCGCTTCTTCGCCCTGCCCCGCCCTCCAGCCAGGCGCAGGCCGCCAACCCGTGCCCGGCCTGCCCACGGGGACCCCTCCCCGAGGCCCCCTCGCCGTCGGGCGGCGGTCGTTCGGCACGGCCGAGCCAAGGCTTCCTCTGCTCCCCGCAGCGCCCGACGAGCGGCCCGCCCCCAGCGGCTGGCGCACGGGGCTCCCTGCGACGCGACGCGACGCGCGACGCGCGCTGCACAGCTGCACAGCTGCCGGGACGGGCGGCGGGTGGGTCCTCTCTCGGTGCGCGCAGCTGCCTCGCCGAGCAGCCTGTGGAGAGGGGCTGGGGCGAGCCGGACGGTGGAGGGCGGGCGCCCGGCCGGGGCTTTGGCGGGGCGGTCGGCGTGGGAATGGCGGTCGCTTGGTGGCGC
This sequence comes from Equus asinus, assembly GCF_041296235.1. NCBI lineage: Eukaryota > Metazoa > Chordata > Mammalia > Perissodactyla > Equidae > Equus > Equus asinus. The sequence goes on from NW_027225194.1 coordinate 86,753, forward strand.
GGCAGCGAGGGCGCCCCCCAGAGGCGGTCCGTCCCGGCGGACGAGGGCTGCCGCGTCGGGCGCGGCGCTGGCGCTGGCGCGGGGCGGCGGTTGGTGGCGCCGGTGGCAGCGCCGCGCTGCGGGCGGGCGGGGCGTCGGAGCAGGGCTGCGCCAGGCGGCGGCGGCGGCGGCGGCGGCGGCGGCGGCCGGACTGCTGTGGCGCGAGCCCCGGGCCGGCGTCTCGGGGCAGGCCGGGCTGTGCGGCGTTGGTGGTATAGTGGTGAGCATAGCTGCCTTCCAAGCAGTTGACCCGGGTTCGATTCCCGGCCAACGCAGCGGGCCGACCTTTTGCCGAGCTGCGGGGCCCTCCCGCCCCGGAGGCGGGCGGCGGGCGGCGGGCGTGCGGCTGTGCGTGTGTGTGTGTGTGCGTGTGTGTGTGTGCGTGTGTGCGCGCGCAGCGTTTTGAGGGCGCGGCGAGCAGGAAGCCGGCGAGGGCGCGTGCCTGGGCCGGGGCGGCGGGCGGCTGGCCTGCGCAAGGCAGGGGGCCCCGGCGGCGAGGGAGCGGCGAGCGGGCGGGCTGCGGGCCCCGGGTCCAGGAGGCGCAGGCGAGGCGCGAAGCCCGACGCTCCCTGGTGGTCTAGTGGTTAGGATTCGGCGCTCTCACCGCCGCGGCCCGGGTTCGATTCCCAGTCAGGGAAGCCTTTCTTCTTCCTCTCCGCCTGCCCGCCTGCCGGCCGCCCGACCTCCGCCTCCCCGGCGCGGCGCGGGCGGCCGCGACCCCTCCCCCCACCACGCACACTTTTAGCCCGCGCCGGAGCTCGCTCGCTTCGCCCCTCGCCCCCTGGCCTCGGCCTCCCGACAAGGCCACCCGCCACGTCCAGCCCTGACCCTGCCACGCCCCCTCCACCCCTGCCAACGGCAGACCTTTCGGCCCCCGCTCGCCCCCTGGGCGTCTCCCCTCCTCCTCCTCCTCCTCCTCGGACGCTCGCCTCGCTTCCCCTCTTCCTCGGTGGCTGGGGCCGCCTCTCTCCCGCCGTGGCCGCGGGCGCACAGCCCCGCCGCCGGCCCCCGCACGCGCTTCGACTCTCCCGCAGCCTGGCTTCGGCCGCGACAGTTTCGCGGCCCCCAAGCCGCCCCTTGGTCCCTCCCGAGGTGGGGCCGCCGGTGGGGGCTGGGGCTGGGGGTGCGGGCGGGAGGGGGCAGGGGTCTCCCTGGACCGGTCGGGCCACCTGCCGAGACCTGTGGTCCCTGGCCTCGCCCCTCGCGCCAGCCAAGGCGCCGGCAGCTTTCCCGCCGCCGCCTGCCGGGTCCTGGGCCCGCTGCGTGTCCCGGGGGCCCGGCGATTGGGCGCCAGGGGCGTCTGGGTCTCGCGCGGGCGTGGGAGCCGAGGGCCCGGCCGCGGCGCCCGAGAGGCGGAGATGGGCCAGTGACCCTCGACCCGTCCGTCCGTCGGGCTAGCGAGACCAGCCCGCCGCGGAGGAGACAGAGCAGGGAGCTACAGGAGGCCGTTCCGGAAAACGCCACGGGCAAGCAGGTGGGGAGGGGCTGGGGGCGGACGGGTGGCGGGGGTGGCCAGCGTTTTCTTCCAGTGGCCTCAGCGACGCTCCGCGTCCTATGGCCAAGTGGCCGGGGCGTTCCCCGGAACTCTTGCCTCCCCCACGCCCCTCCCCCCACCGAGCTGGGACTTTGGACGGCGTTCCCCTTCCCGCCTCGGCGTCCACCCACGCCATCCCTCTCTCCAGCCCCGCATCCATCTTCTCCTGCGGCTGCTCCCCAAAGGAGATGGCAGCTCTCCGGCCCCTTGCCGCCACGACGGGCGCGCCGCCGTGAGCCAGCGGAGCTGAGTATCTGTCCAGGGACCGGTTCCGGCCGAGGCAGAGGGGAGGGCCGAGCCGATGAGCGGCAGGAAGCTGCCGCGGGCCCCACGCTGGACTTTGACGGAGCCGTTCTCCCCTGTGCCAAGGCGCCCCCGGTGGGCATAGGGGTGCGCCCCGTGAGCGCGGGAAGCTCCCCCACGGGCCCGGCCGGGGTGCTGGGCGTGCGCGTGCGGGGGCGGGAGACGGTGCGGGATGGAGGCGTCGGTCCCGGTGGGTGGCCCCCCACGCGGGTCAGGGCACAGGGCCAAGTGACCCCAGGAAGAGGGCACGGCGGTGAGCCGCGCGGTGGGTGGCGTGAGGAGGAGTCCCGGGTGTGCGAGCGGAGCGCCGCGGGCCCGGAGGAGGTGCGGGGCTTGCGGGAACGGGCCGCTCAGGCAGGGGCTCCGGGCGGCCAGGCCCCTTGGCCGGCACGGGTGGCGGCGGGTGAGATCTAGGGTTGGGGTGGGGACGAGGGGCCTGAGCGGGGGAGGGGGGACAGGGCCGGGGGAAGCGAGTCCTCGGGGCGGGTCGTGCGAGAGAGGACCACAGGGTCCGCGGGGTTGTTGGCGGATGGTGGGGCGGGGGGGCCTGGAGGCCGTAAGGAGCGGCGGGTGGCAAGCAGGGGCAGTGGGCTCCGGTGCGAGGAAGACGGAAGCCCCTGCGGTGGGAGAGGACGCCGGCGGGCGAGACTGGCTGTGCTGCGCTGCGAGGTGGTGAGGCTAAGGAGTAGGGTGAGAGGAGGGGTGGGGAGCGGGCAAGGGCGGGGAATGCCCCTGCCCCAGAGACAGAAACGACCTGTCCTGGGGACAGAGAGTCGCGTCTCGGGTGTGCGTTGGGGGTTGAGTTGAGAAGAGGCCAAAGGGACCAACGGAACGGAGGATCCCCGGCCGGGAAGGATTTGGAAAGTGGGGGCGCGGGGAGGAGGGGCCTGACAGGCGTCGGGGTGTTGGAGCAGTAGGGGGGTGGGGAGGGTGGAGGTGGAGGGGTTGGGGCTGGGGTGCGGCTTGGGGCTTGCAGGCTGGGGTGGCGGCGGCGGGCTTGGCAGTGTCCTCGGGGCGTCCTGGGGGCGGGGTGGCGGCGAGGATTCGTCGTGGTGCCGGTGCTGACGCGTGGTGGACTTGGTGCTGGCGCCGGGGGAAGGGGGGAGGGGCGGGGTGGGTGGACTGGGTGGCAGTGGCGGCGCAGGTGGTTTCGGTGGTGGAGGGCCCGGCGAGCGTTGGCAACCGATGGCGGCCGAGCGGGATCAGGTGAACACACGGCGGGCGTGCATGGTGACGATCTCGCGGAACTCTTTGGAAAGACTCGAGGGCGCGCCATCAGGACACGGGGACCCTCCGGGAGAAGGCGGTGGGTCACCCGTAGGAGCGGCACGTTCCTTCCTGCCGGCAGTGCCAACGCCGCGTAACTTGCCGGCCGGGGTCAGAGCGAGCCAGAGAGCGGGGAAAGGTGGCGGAGCGTGAGGAGGTGGGGCGTGCATGGGCCCGCGTGTGCTGCGGGAGAGTGTCCCTCGAAGGGAAACGCGTGACTCGAGCGGGGTCACGGGAAGGAAAAGAAGAGGGACAAGGAAGGAAGGTGCGCGGGCACGAGAGTGGCTGGGCCGTGAATGTGTCAGGGCACGGGGGTTTGGGGGGCGGGCGTTTGGTTCCCGGGGTGCGTGTTTGGGGGCGGAGGGGGGGGACTTTTGTCTCCAGGGCGAGAGCGAGGGCCCGGGGCGGGCGGAAGGTGTTGGTGTGTGGGGGCGGCCTCGAGCGCAGGAGAGAGGCAGCCTAAGCTGGACGTCGGGGCCGCGGGACCAAAAGGGGACGGGGTGCTGCATGGGCCGGGAATCGAACCCGGGCCTCCCGCGTGGCAGGCGAGAATTCTACCACTGAACCACCCATGCACCGGTGGCCGGCGCCACCAGGCGCCGCCCCAGCGGCGCTCGCCACCAGCCGCCCGACACTGGTCACGGCCCTGCGGGGCCATCTCCTCCATCCGAGCCAGTCGGCGGACGGGGCAGCTGGAAGAGAGGCTGCGGGGCCCTGGAGGGCGCTCGGGGGCGGGCGCGGTAGGAGGGGGGTGCGGAGCAGGGAGACCCGGAGGCGCGGTGGCACCTGTGCGCCGAGGCGCGGAGGAGCCGCGACAGAGCGGGGCGGCCTCGGCCCATCCCGCGCCTTGTGTCCGGCCCAGGGCCGCCGCGACCCTGCCGGCGTCGCCGGAGGAAGCCAGGAGCCGCGCCCAGCCTGGCCCGCGCTCGAGTGCCAACGAGGGGCGGCGATCTGTGGCGGGCGACGTTCCCTTCGACGACCCACGGGCCCGTGCCCAAGTCCCCTGGGCGGCGGGCTTCCCCGCGGGTGCGCTGGGCGCGTGGCCGTGCGCGGGCGCCAACGGCGCGGCCTGCCGGACGAGAGCAGGGCAGGGCAGGGCAGGGCAGGGCAGGGCAGGGCTGGGCAGGGCTGGGCAGGGCTGGGCTGGGCGGGAGGGCCGTGGCGTGGGGGCGGCCGTGGGAGCCGCAGGCTGGGGAGCGCCGCCTCGGCCGCCCGCCGCTGAGCGGCGCTCAGGCCAAGAGACCCGAGGGGCCTGAGCCTGGCGCCTGCGCTCTGGCCGACGGCTCGCCCGCAAGGGTCCGGCTCCGGGGTGCGTTGGTGGCGAGGCAGGAGCGCGGTCTTGGATGGCGGGCGCGCTTTGGCAGAGTGGCTGCCGGCCGGCGGGCCGCCCGCGGAGGAGGCGCGCCGTCGTGTCGTCGTGGGTTTGGGCCCCCGAGGCGCCTTCGCGCGTGCAGACGGGGCTTGGCCCCGGCCGTGGGCCCGACGTGGCGTGTGGGCGACGGGGATCCAGGGCTTCGGCTCGCTGCTCCCCGGAGCCAGCTTGCCGGGTTGGGCCCGCGTGCCAGGCAGGCCCCGTGCAGGGAGGGCGCTGTGGTGGGCTGGCGAGCAGAAGGCCGGGCTGCGTGGGGCCCGGGAGGCAGGCATGTGTGGCCCGGGCGAGGCCCCGAGGTGAAAAGTCGTGGTGGGCACCACAGGCCACCGAGATGGGGACGGCGACCTGAGCAGGGTGTGGAGAGGAGCGGGCGGGCCGGCGGCCGGGGGCTGTGGGAAAGGACAGCGTGTTGGACGGTGTGCCGCCCGTTGCGCAGGCGTGGCGCTCCAAGAGCGAGCGCTGTGCGCCAGGCAGAAGTCGGAGGGTGACCCGTGGAGGGCTTTGCTCACGCAGGGTCGGGTGGGGTGGGGTGGGGTGGGTGGGGGGAGGGGGAGTGGGAGTGAGTGGGAGCGCGAGTGGGAGGGAGGGCTACACAACCCCCCTAATGGGGGGGCTCGTGTGCGGAGGGGGAAGGGGAGAGCAGGCGAGGAACGATGGGGCGCGAAGTCCCGAAGCCCCCGCGTGTGGGGTCCGGTGGGAAGGGTGTGTGAGTGAGTGGGCGGGGGCGCGCGCGCTGTGTCGGGAAGGCCGGTTGCCAGTGGGTTCGAGGCGCTGGGGCAGCCTCCTGGGCTGAGTGCGCCAGGCCCGCGCAGCGGCGGGCGTGAGAAGCGGGTGGGGTGGAGAGGCGTGCGTGTAGGGGCCTGGAGTTTGGCGCGGCGGCCCAGGCCGGAGCGCCAGCCCGGGCCGGCCAGGAAGGCGGCCAAGGGCGGCGCTCGGGTGTGCGGGAGGCCCGGGTAGGCGGGCGTTGGTTGGGCGGGCCAAAAGGTCGGCGTGTCAGGAGTGGGACTCGAACCCACGCCTCCAGGGGAGACTGCGACCCGAACGCAGCGCCCAGGACCGCCGGCCATCCCGGACGGCGGGCCTGGGCGCGTGGCCGCCGCCCCGCTGGGAGCCGACGCGGCCGGCGGGGCTCCCCTTGGCCGCCCGCGGCGCCTGGCGGGCGTCTTTGTGGGCGCGCCACGGACGGACGCCGCCGGGCCGACGGGGAGCAAGGCCAGCGGACTCGCCCGGCCCACCGCCGCCGCCCGCCGCCCACCCCCGGGCGCCGGCCGGGAGCGAGCCGCGGCCCGGCGCCCCCTCTCCTCGCCGCCGCTGGCCCTCTCGAGAGGGCCCCCTCGCGGCGCGATCTCCGCACGGGAGGCAAGAGGCGGCGCAGACTCGGCATTTCCAGCCGCCGCCGCCGCCGCCGCCAGGGCCGGGCGCGCGGTCGGGGTCGTGTGCGGTGGCCGCGGGCCGCTTTGCTGGATGACGCGGTCGTTTGGCTGTCGGGTCGGAGCTGGGGCACACGTGCCGGGGCACCGGTGGCGGGCAGGGCCTCGAGGGCGGGGTCGCCGCCGGCAGGCAGCCGGAGAGCGGTCGGGCGCCGGGTGCCGCCGCCGTCCTCGTTAGCATAGTGGTGAGCATCCCCGTCTGTCACGCGGGAGACCGGTCCGATTCCCCGACGGGGAGGCAAGACGTCCCTTTTTGGTGGCTGCTTCCGCCTGCGTCCGGCCGCGCGTCCCCGAGGGCCCTTCTCGCCCTGCCGCGCCCGCCCTCCAGCCCCCGAGGGCGCTTTCTCGCCCTGCCCCGCCCTCCAGCCAGGGCGCAGGCCGCCAACCCGTGCCCGGCCCGCCCACGGGGACCCCTCCCCGAGGCCCCCCGCCGCCGGGCGGCGGTCGTTCGGCACGGCCGAGCCAAGGCTTCTCTGCCCCGCAGCGCCCGACGAGCGCGGCCCGCCCCCGCGGCGGCCGGGCGCACGGGGCCCCTGCGACGCGACGCGACGCGCGACGCGCGCTGCACAGCTGCACAGCTGCTCGGGACGGGCGGCGGGTGGGTCCTCTCTCGGTGCGCGGCAGCTGCCTCGGCCGAGCAGCCTGTGGAGAGGGGCTGGGGCGAGCCGGACGGTGAGCGGGCGCCGGCCGGGCCGGCGGGGCGGTCGGCGTGGGGTCGAAGCGGTCGCTTGCGTGGCGCGGCAGCGAGGGCGCGCCCCAGAGGCGGTCCGTCCCGGCGGACGAGGGCTGCCGCGTCGGGCGCGGCGCTCGGGGCGCTGGCGCGGGGCGGCGGCTGTGGCGCCGGCGGCAGCCCGGCGCCGGCGGGCGGGCGGGGCGTCGGAGCAGGGCTGCGCCAGGCGGCGGCGGCGGCGGCGAAGTGCGGCGGCGGCCGGACCTGCCGTGGTGGCGCGAGCCCCGGGCCGGCCCGGGGCAGGCCGGGCTGTGCGGCGTTGGTGGTATAGTGGTGAGCATAGCTGCCTTCCAAGCAGTTGACCCGGGTTCGATTCCCGGCCAACGCAGCGGGCCGACCTTTGCCGAGCGCGTGGCCCTCCCGCCCGGAGGCGGGGCTGGGCGGCGGGCGTGCGGCTGTGCGTGTGTGTGTGTGTGTGTGTGTGTGTGTGTGTGCGTGTGTGCGCGCGCGCAGCTGAGGGCGCGGCGAGCAGGAAGGCCGGGCGAGGGCGCCGTGCCTGGGCCGGGGCGGCGGGCGGCTGGCCTGCGCAAGGCAGGGGCTTCCCGGCGGCGAGCGGGGAGCGGCGAGCGGGCGGGCTGCGGGCCCCGGGTCCAGAGGCACAGCGAGGCGCCGGGCTCCGACGCTCCCTGGTGGTCTAGTGGTTAGATTCGGCGCTCTCACCGCCGCGGCCCGGTCTGAGTCCGGTCAGGGAAGCCTTTCTTCTTCCTCTCCGCCTGCCCGCCTGCCGGCCGGCCTCGACCTCCGCCTCCCGGCGCGGCGCGGGCGGCCGCGACTCCTCCCCACCACGCACACACTTTAGCCCGCCGCCGGAGCTCGCTCGCTCGCCCCCTCGCCCCCCGGGCCTCGGCCCCCGACAAGGCCACCCGCCACGTCCAGCCCTGACCCTGCCACGCCCCTCCACCCCCTGCCAACGGCAGACCTTCGGCCCCGCCGCCCCCTGGGCGTTCCCCCCTCCTCCTCCTCCTCCTCCTCGGACGCCGCCTCTCGCTTCCCCCTTCCTCGGTGGCTGGGGCCGCCTCTCTCCCGCCGTGGCCGCGGCCCACGTCCCCGCCGCCGGCCCCCGCACGCCGCCTTCGACCTCCCGCAGCGCCCGCCCCGCCGCGACAGTTTCGCGGCCCCCAAGCCGCCCCTTGGTCCCTCCCGAGGTGCGCCGCCGGTGGGGGCTGGGCCGGGGGTGCGGGGCGGGGTAAGAACAGGGGTCTCCTGACCGGTCGGGCCACCTGCCGAGACCTGTGGTCCCTGGCCTCGCCCCTCGCGCCAGCCGCGCGCCGGCAGCTTTCCCCGCCGCCGCCTGCCGGGGTCCTGGGCCCGCTGCGTGTCCCGGGGGCCCGGGCGACGCGCAGCGCCAGGGGCGTCTGGGTCTCGCGCGGGCGTGGGAGCCGAGGGCCCGGCCGCGGCGCCCGAGAGGCGGAGAAGGCTCAGTGACCCTCGACCCGTCCGTCCGTCGGGCTAGCGAGACCAGCCCGCCGCGGAGGAGACAGAGCAGGGAGCGCGTGTGAGGCCGTTCCGGGAAAACGCCACGGGCAAGCAGGCGGGGGGAGGGGCTGGGGGCGGACGGGTGGCGGGGGTGCCAGCGCGGTTTTCTTCCAGTGCCTCAGCGACGCTCCGCGGGCCCCATGGCCAAGTGGCCGGGCGTCTCCCGGAACTCTTGCTCTCCCCACGCCCCTCCCCCACCGAGCTGGGACTTTGGACCTGCGTTCCCCTTCCCGTCTCGGCGTTCCCACCCACGCCATCCCTCTCTCCAGCCCCGCATCCATCTCTCCCGCGGCTGCTCCCCAAAGGAGACGCAGCTCTCCGGCCCTTGCCGCCACGACGGGCGCGCTCGCCGGGAGCCAGCGGAGCTGGAGTATCTGTCCAGGGACCGGTTCCGGCCGAG